>NC_143027.1:85287500-85387500 GCF_057628025.1 Oncorhynchus mykiss
GATGAGATGTAGATGATGGCTGAAATAGTCACAGAGTTATCAGGTGTGGTAGAGACTGGCATGGACACTGATAATGGTGATGTTACCCCCTCTAACAGGGGAGTGTTGTTCTCTGGCATGGACACTGATAATGCTGATGTTACCCCCTCTAACAGGGGAGTGTTGTTCTCCGTGGTTCTCTTCTGTGTAGTGGAGGATATAGAAGCCATCAGATTGGCTGGTGTCAAACTCCAGGGCTTGGGTAATGGTGTCACTTTAGAATATGTGACTGATGTGTGTCCAACAAAGGTATCCTCTCTCCCATTTGATATCAGTGTAGCTGCACCAGGGGAGAATGCTCTATCAGGTGAGTGAGAGGAGACAGATGGTAGAGAAAGATACCCTCTACGTCCATTGAATCCCAGGCTTTTAGTGGAAAGTCCTCCTGTATCAGAGGTTATGGTGTTAAAATATGTAGACCATGTTGTTGAGGACACGCCCATTTTCCTGTCTGTATCAGAATGAGAAAGAGAACTATGCTCACTTATTAATGGTGTCTGTGACGGAGTAGGGTATTCCCTCATGACGGTAGGACTTTCTGACATTGTAGAGAGAACATCTTTTCCCCTTGTTGTGCTTTTCGTTCTGTGGGAGACAAGTTTAAGAGGAGTCGGAACAGCCTCTGCAGTGTTAACATATGCAGGGATATCAGTGGGGCGTGGATAAGGAGAACCTTCAGAGTCAGTCCCTCTGGAAATCAAGGAGTCCTCTGTAACATAAGAGGAGGGTGTTGGAGAACTCATTAATGGGGGTGTTCCCTTATAAACATGAACACTTAGGTCTGTGATGTAAGTGGAGGAATCCTCAACTATAGCAGAAAGGGGCCAAACTGAGCCAGTCTCTGTGTTCTCAGCAGGCGTGTGTGTAATATCAGCAGAAGCATCAAGTGGTGTCAGATGTTCAGGTGAACTGGAGTGGACCTGGGCTGTGGAGTGGACCTGGGCTGTGGAGTGGACCTGGGATGTGGAGTGGACCTGGGCTGTGGAGTGGACCTGGGCTGTGGAGTGGACCTGGGATGTGGAGTGGACCTGGGCTGTGGAGTGGACCTGGGCTGTGGAGTGGACCTGGGCTGTGGAGTGGACCTGGGCTGTGAGGTGGACCTGGGATGTGGAGTGGACCTGGGATGTGGAGTGGACCTGGGCTGTGGAGTGGACCTGGGCTGTTGAGTGGACCTGGGCTGTGGAGTGGACCTGGGATGTAGAGTGGACCTGGGCTGTGGAGTGGACCTGGGCTGTGGAGTGTGTTTGAAAAGTGTGATCTGTCTCGCCTGTCGCAGTAGGATCGGGTGAGCCGACAAACAGTGAGGTCCATGTTGAGGACATGTCTCTCTCTGCTGTATCAGGGGACGTTTCAGATAACATTTCAGTTGACATTTCAGAGGAATTTACAGGGGACATTTCAGCTGACTTATCTAGGGACATTTCAGGGGTCATATCAGGGGAACCTACCTCAGACCCTGTGCTAACAGAAATATACAATGGCCTTGTTTGAAACTGGGTCGCTGACGGTGAGGTAGCGCGAGGCGTCGCTAACAGCACTACAGGTCTGTGTGTAGATGTGGTTCCTCTAGAGCCAGACTGGGTCGGTGCATCATCAGTTCTGTGGAGACTAGAGACAGTTGGGTTAAAGTAAGGGTGCTTGGTGGTCAGGATGATGGAGAGGGTGAATTGGGGAACCTGGGGTACTGTTGAGGGACTAGCATGCAGGGTGGGAGAGGTTAACGCCCGTGTCAGGTGCTGAGCTAAAGTTGATGGATCAGTGACAGCAAGTGACATCAGGCCCGTGTCAGAATTCAAAGAAAGAGTCAGCGAGGTTAGAGGGGTCAATCCTGCTTCTCCAAGGGTTACGCTACTAGCAGACATGGGCGAGTCACTCAGTGTTCCAGATACAGAGCTGAGAATGGAGTCACTCAGTGTTCCAGATACAGAGCTGAGAGTGGAGTCACTCAGTGTTCCAGATACAGAGCTGAGAGTGGAGTCACTCAGTGTTCCAGATACAGAGCTGAGAGTGGAGTCACTCAGTGTTCCAGATACAGAACTGAGAGTGGAGTCACTCAGTGTTCCAGATACAGAGCTGAGAATGGAGTCACTCAGTGTTCCAGATACAGAGCTGAGAATGGAGTCACTCAGTGTTCCAGATACAGAGCTGAGAATGGAGTCACTCAGTGTTCCAGATACAGAGCTGAGAGTGGAGTCACTCAGTGTTCCAGATACAGAGCTGAGAGTGGAGTCACTCAGTGTTCCAGATTCAGAACTGAGAGTGGAGTCACTCAGTGTTCCAGATACAGAACTGAGAGTGGAGTCACTCAGTGTTCCAGATACAGAGCTGAGAATGGAATCACTCAGTGTTCCAGATACAGAGCTGAGAATGGAGTCACTCAGTGTTCCAGATACAGAGCTGAGAATGGAGTCACTCAGTGTTCCAGATACAGAGCTGAGAATGGAGTCACTCAGTGTTCCAGATACAGAGCTGAGAGTGGAGTCACTCAGTGTTCCAGATACAGAGCTGAGAGTGGAGTCACTCAGTGTTCCAGATTCAGAACTGAGAGTGGAGTCACTCAGTGTTCCAGATACAGAACTGAGAGTGGAGTCACTCAGTGTTCCAGATACAGAGGTGACAATGGAGTCACTGAGGGGGTGACTTCTTGTCTGAGCAGTTGAATCCAAGCTGACTTCCCCTCCTGCTCTTCCTCCCTCATCATTATTCCTATTGGGGTCAGGAGCGCTTGGGCTGGTGTGCCCTGTGGCTGTTACTAAATCACTGGGATATGTTGAGCTCTGAGGAGATGCTGTGCTCCAGTAAGAGCCTGTTAACTTAGCCACTGTGGTGTCTGAGCGGGGTGAGCCGGTATCTGACAAGGTTGGTAAGGTGTTAGATGAGATAGGGAAATATGTTGCCGATATTCTGGTCGTCACAGCCGGCGACACACTTGAATCTACAGCATGAGAAGGCACTGAGGTAACTGCTACAGGCCAGGTGCTTCTTAAAAAAGCCGTCTGACTACCTGTCCATGTCTTATCTCTTTTTGCCCTGTTTGGTGTTGCACTGATATATTCCCCTGTGATGAGACTAGGAACTAAATATCCTTGTGGGGGAGTAGGTGACAGCAATGCTGAGCGGACAGTTTGTAATACGCGCTGTTGGCTTTGATTAGCTTGACTGTCCTGGACAGGAGAGGAGAGAAGTAAAGAGCTTGTCTCTCTGTTGTTAGTGAGAACAGTCCTGGTCCGGCGACTGTGTGATGATCGGATGGTTCTGGCTGAAACGTTGAAAGGGACATTTCCAGAGGTAACACTAGTAGAGGTGGAGTGGTTTGGTTCTGTCTTTGCTGGTTTCCATGTTGTGAAAGGGCTGGCGTCTATTTTGTTTGACGATGTTGTCCTTTGTGTCCCATACAAGTCATGGGATTGAAGCGATGCTGGAGCTGCAGAGTCCTGAGTCCTGACTTGTGATTTGGTGCCACTGGTCTCTGTGGTCACTCCTCCAGTCAGTGATTGGTGAGTGGAGTCAGAGAGGGGAAGTGGTAAGCTCTTTGTGACTGTAAATATATCTACATCTAAACTAATGCTGGATTGGATTGGGGGATTCAATGATGTTTTATTCAGAGGAAACACAGATGACACTGATGAAGCAGTTTGTGTCACACTGACAGGGTTAGACGGGCTTGAGATGTCATAGGATAAAGCAAAGGCTGCTGTTATTAACCATTCAGATGAGGATGCTGGTGATAGTGATGATACTGGTGATGATGGTGATAGTGATGATATTGCTGATGATGATGATGATGGTGGTGATGATGATGATATTGCTGCTGCTGATGGTGGTGATGATGATGATGGTGATGACATTGTTAATGATGACACTGACATTGATGACGCCCTGGTCTGGTGAAGCATGCTGGGAGTCAAACCTGAGCTGTCAGACAGGTCTCTGCTCGGCTCCACAGAAGAAGAAGAAGAGAAGGGAGCAACCGAAGGCCACAGGCTGGTTTGGTTGTTTTCCTTGGTGATGGTTGGCGAGGCCTTGGATCGGACCAGGCTCAGTGGGTGTTTGTCCGCCAGCAGGGTCAGTATGGAGGAGAAGGCAGGCTGCTCTCTCAGGCCCACCCCCTCTGACACAGCCCTGCCATCTGGTTGGACGACTGATAAAGGCTCCTCATCCACCAACAGCAAGCCGGCCAATGGGTGAATGGGATGGGCGGAGGCTGTTGTGTCATTGGGTACATCAGAAGAACCAGAGGCGTCGTAGTTCGTCTCATCTGGAATAGAGCGAAAAGGGAAGCAAGGGTCAATGCTGGCTACTTAAACCATGGAGGGGTCAATGCTGGCTACTTAAACCATGGAGGGGTCAATGCTGTCTACTTAAACCATGGAGGGGTCAATGCTGGCTACTTAAACCATGGAGGGGTCAATGCTGGCTACTTAAACCATGGAGGGGTCAATGCTGGCTACTTAAACCATGGAGGGGTCAATGCTGGCTACTTAAACCATGGAGGGGTCAATGCTGGCTACTTAAACCATGGAGGGGTCAATGCTGGCTACTTAGACCATGGAGGGGTCAATGCTGGCTACTTAAACCATGGAGGGGTCAATGCTGGCTACTTAAACCATGGAGGGGTCAATGCTGGCTACTTAAACCATGGAGGGGTCAATGCTGGCTACTTAAACCATGGAGGGGTCAATGCTGGCTACTTAGACCATGGAGGGGTCAATGCTGGCTACTTAAACCATGGAGGGGTCAATGCTGGCTACTTAAACCATGGAGGGGTCAATGCTGGCTACTTAAACCATGTAGGGGTCAATGCTGGCTACTTAAACCATGGAGGGGTCAATGCTGGCTACTTAAACCATGGAGGGGTCAATGCTGGCTACTTAAACCATGGAGGGGTCAATGCTGGCTACTTAAACCATGTAGGGGTCAATGCTGGCTACTTAAACCATGTAGGGGTCAATGCTGGCTACTTAAACCATGGAGGGGTCAATGCTGGCTACTTAAACCATGGAGGGGTCAATGCTGGCTACTTAAACCATGGAGGGGTCAATGCTGGCTACTTAAACCATGTAGGGGTCAATGCTGGCTACTTAAACCATGGAGGGGTCAATGCTGGCTACTTAAACCATGGAGGGGTCAATGCTGGCTACTTAAACCATGGAGGGGTCAATGCTGGCTACTTAAACCATGGAGGGGTCAATGCTGGCTACTTAGACCATGGAGGGGTCAATGCTGGCTACTTAAACCATGGAGGGGTCAATGCTGGCTACTTAAACCATGGAGGGGTCAATGCTGGCTACTTAAACCATGTAGGGGTCAATGCTGGCTACTTAAACCATGGAGGGGTCAATGCTGGCTACTTAAACCATGGAGGGGTCAATGCTGGCTACTTAAACCATGGAGGGGTCAATGCTGGCTACTTAAACCATGTAGGGGTCAATGCTGGCTACTTAAACCATGTAGGGGTCAATGCTGGCTACTTAAACCATGGAGGGGTCAATGCTGGCTACTTAAACCATGGAGGGGTCAATGCTGGCTACTTAAACCATGGAGGGGTCAATGCTGGCTACTTAAACCATGTAGGGGTCAATGCTGGCTACTTAAACCATGGAGGGGTCAATGCTGGCTACTTAAACCATGGAGGGGTCAATGCTGGCTACTTAAACCATGGAGGGATCATTTTAAAGTTGCACAAAGTTTCAGAGTGAGAGTGTGTCATTTTCTTTCCATTTAGAGCAAAACCATTCAAACACTTTTTCCATTTTGCCTGGGATTCAGAAATGAGTTATTTGAAGAGAGAGAATAGCAATCAGAGTCCTTACACTGCAGGAGCCATTGAGAATCTAAAACCCCTTTCATCCCCTGAATAGAAATGTTGATGCTTCCCCTCATCATTTAGAAAGCATTGAAGACTAACAGTGTCAGACACATTTCAGTCTTAAAGCACATTCATTCACGTTGTAATTCACAGTTGAATTACCTAGTGTGTATACTAGATTGAAGCTAACGTGACCAAAGGGCTGAAATTGTATGAAATGTCCTCTGAATCATGTACATTCATTAAAAACATCTTGATGTCTATTATAAAAATAATCTTATTAAACCTGTATTTTTTTTTATTTTATTTTTTTTTTTACCTCAAATCGTTTTAAAGTACTAATGTCACAGAGAGAGACATCTGGTTCAGGTGTCACAAACAAGCTGGCAGTGATAACAGCTCTAAGATGGCCGTCCGGCTGTGAGGCTGGCACTAGTCTCCCCCCCCTCCTCTCCATTCTCAGCACGTCCCCAAACATCTGTCTGGGGGGGTTCTTTTATTCATTTCTATAGATTTACAAGCCTGTCACATCACCTGCTGTATGTTTCACCTGGCAAGGTGGGTGCATCCAGCTAATGCGCACACACACACACACACACACACACACACACACACACACTTTTTAATACTCAAATCTTGAAAATCAATGTTAAGATCATCATGTCTCCCACAGACAAGTATCCTATCTACTAAAACTGCCTTGTACCACACGTTTAAACTGACACAGACCATTTGATTTGTTTTAACACCAGGTAGTTCTACTCAATACTCACCCACACAGATCAGGACTGTTTTACAATACCCACCCACACAGATCAGGACTGTTTTACAATACCCACCCACACAGATCAGGACTGTTTTACAATACCCACCCACACAGATCAGGACTGTTTTACAATACCCACACACACACACCAGGACTGTTTTACAACACACACACACACACACACACAGATCAGGACTGTTTTACAATACACACACACAGATCAGGACTGTTTTACAACACACACACACACACACACACACACACACACACACACACACACACACACAGATCAGGACTGTTTTACAATACACACACACACACACACACACACACACACACACACACATACACACACAGATCAGGACTGTTTTACAACACACACACACACACACACACACACACACACACACACACACACACACACACACACACACACACACACACACACCAGGACTGTTTTACAATATACACACACACACAGATCAGGACTGTTTTATAATACCCACACACACACACCAGGACTGTTTTACAATACCCCCACACACACACACACACACACACACACACACACACACACACACACACACACACACACACACACACACACACACACACACACACAGATCAGGACTGTTTTACAATACACACACACACACACACACACAGATCAGGACTGTTTTACAACACACACACACACACACGCACACACACACACACACACACAGATCAGGACTGTTTTACAATATACACACACACACACACACACACAGATCAGGACTGTTTTATAATACCCACACACACACACCAGGACTGTTTTACAATACCCACACACACACCGATCAGGACTGTTTTACAATACCCACACACACACACCAGGACTGTTTTACAATACACACACACACACACAGAGATCAGGACTGTTTTACAATACCCACACACACAGATCAGGACTGTTTTACAATACACACACACATGGAGATTGGGACTGTTGTACAATACCCCCCCACACACACACAGAGAGCAGGACTATTTTACAATACCTACACACACAGATCAGGACTGTTTTACAATACACACACACATGGAGATTGGGACTGTTGTACAATACCCCCCCCCCCCACACACACAGAGAGCAGGACTATTTTACAATACCTACACACACAGATCAGGACTGTTTTACAATACCCACACACACACATACCAGGACTGTTTTACAATACCCACACACAGAGAGGGATTTTTTACATACCCAGCAGAGGGGCATAACATTTCTCATAAACTCTGCATCGAACAAAAGTAATCTAAAAACTATTTTTTCCCCAGACATTTTCCCACTGTTAAATTACAATTGTAACGGGATATCATAAACATGCATAAGCTCAGTGAAATGCCAATATCGACAGCCACTTGTTTTCAATGCATTCTGAAATGTCACCGATACCCTCAGACAATTCATATCACATGTCCCCATATAAGTGGGTTCCAAGACAGACCATCTTAATAACTGAGAGGGAGGTTGATAAACAGTTTAAAACCTTTATTCATTACACATAATAAACCCCCTTCACACTTCATTCATTTGAGCCTGCACTTAACATGTTTTGATGTTATTTGAGAGAGTAAGTGCTAGTTTAAGTCACTCTATAAATACATGTGAAAAAACAGATAGATATCAGGCTAAAGGCCCAATAAAGGTTTTGCCACTATGAGAGAACCCAGGATCTACTGCCTGTCACCATTCCAACATGAGAGAACCCAGGATCTACTGCCTGTCACCATTCCAACATGAGAGAACCCAGGATCTACTGCCTGTCACCATTCCAACATGAGAGAACCCAGGATCTACTGCCTGTCACCATTCCAACATGAGAGAACCCAGGATCTACTGCCTGTCACCATTCCAACATGTGAGAACCCAGGATCTACTGCCTGACACCATTCCAACATGAGAGAACCCAGGATCTACTGCCTGTCACCATTCCAACATGAGACAACCCAGGATCTACTGCCTGTCACCATTCCAACATGAGACAACCCAGGATCTACTGCCTGTCACCATTCCAACATGAGAGAAATCTTCCTTTCCTGACCCCCCTCTGGTCTGCTGGATGGGGGCTGGTCTGGAGCGGAGGTGTGGGGTCCACCTGCAGTTTGTCACCTGCTCCGAGACAGCTGAGCATATGGGACACAGCCACAGAAGAGAGGAAAGGAGAGGACAGAGAGGGGCGAGTAGAGAGGTATAATGGAATAAAGAGAAAAGCATATGGGACAGAGTTGATGGCAAAATTGGAAAATGTCATTTAAACTGTTGTTCTGTCTTCCTGAGGACAATCACTGTCCCTCTAATTGTCTGAAGCTGCTGTAGTTCAGTTGGTGCCTGTTAGTACAGTGCTATAGACTCTGAGGCCTGGCTACTGAATGACTGTGAATGACAATTACAGCTCTTTGTCCCCACAATGCTGACACACAGAGACAGGCTGCATCCTAACAGTTCTAAAGTTACTGTATCATGGACTATAGTACCGTATCTAGAGTCTAACAGGCTGTAGAGAGGTCTGTATCATGGACTATAGTACCGTATCTGGAGTCTAACAGACTGTAGAGAGGTCTGTATCATGGACTACAGTACCGTATCTAGAGTCTAACAGACTGTAGAGAGGTCTGTATCATGGACCATAGTACCGTATCTAGAGTCTAACAGACTATCTGTAGTCTAACAGACTGTATAGAGGTGGGTGGGAAGTTCAACATCTGGCAAATGGAGGTTAACGAAACAAAACAACCACTTTCTTTGGACGTGTGGCCTAATGAACTTTTCACCATTCCCTACTCCTACATTGGTCCATATTCTTATGACGGAGATATCAATATCAACAATTATGCTACAGTGCAGTACGCCATTGTCCCTCTACATTCAAATATGGTGAAACAATTACTGACAACCCCAAAACGGAAAGGTTAGCCATGTGCAAAGTGAAGAGGTAATGGTGTCCAATAGGAAAAAAGACATCTGTGATTATGATGCATACAATTTCTGACCGTGGGACAGGAGCTTACAGGAACAAGCTGACTGAGCCCTGTCCCTCTCTGGGCATCTCTGCAGACACACAAACAAGATACAGACCTCATTTCCACAGTCTATTTATTCCCCAGCCAGCCAGCCAGCGGTGCCATCTCTGAGCAGCCAGGACTGAGACGTGACACTGCCAGGGTTGAGGCGGCGGGCGCTCAGCCTCTCATATATTCACCACTTCTTCTATTCACCTCTGACTCACCGCCTTTCCCTGTTTTTCAGCTTCCTTTCTTTTCCTTTCACTATATACAGGAAGCAGATTGTCTTCAATAATAGGACAGAGTGACAGTGGTGGAATGAGGAGGTAGCCTGGTCCCAGATCTGACTCTGAGACAACCAGACAGGGGACTGAGGAGGTAGCCTGGTCCCAGATCTGACTCTGAGACAACCAGACAGGGTACTGAGGAGGTATCCTGGTCCCAGATCTGACTCTGAGACAACCAGACAGGGGACTGAGGAGGTAGCCTGGTCCCAGATCTGACTCTGAGACAACCAGACAGGGGACTGAGGAGGTAGCCTGGTCTCAGAGCTATATGCTTTAGCCACAACCATTGTAATATTGTATGTTCACATAACACATCTATACATATGGGAGGGAATGACAATGATGGTCACAATGATATTCTGGCATGACAATGTAAGTATTTTAGATTCTTAGTCTGAGGAGATCTGCGACCAGGCTACCTTCCCAGTCTTTTTGGAAGGGGACTGGAGACAAGTCCTCTCCTCTCTGGGGTGAGAAGGGTGGGATGACAGTTCGGGTGGGATGACAGTTCAATTGATTTCTGTAGCGCTATATGCAAATTAAGTCAATGAGGCACACGTCAGTGGGTGTGCGAGATAACACACACATACACGTAACGCACACACAGGCCTACTGGGATCACCCAGACTCAGTTTCATATCATTACACAAAAAGTTGACAACCATAAATAGACATTATAAACAAGTGCATAACATTCTAACCCACAACTCTGCGTTTGTGTGACAATACATTCACAGTAGGCTATAATACAACACATTGTAAAGATGACTGAATGCCGACTTTTTCACAATTACTGTATGGATTATAGCACCACTTCAAGGATGATGTAATTTTCCCTCCGGCAGAGTGAACGTTCTGTAAAGACTGGTTTAGGAGGAGAAACCCCCAAATGGTCCTTAGACAGTGGTGGTGGAAAGTACATTTGAGACAAGGGATTTGAGACATATGAACTACATGAAAAGAATAGGCAAAAAAGGCATCCAACTGCTTAGCAAACCACATGGAAACAATTGCTGTGTGTGTGGCCAAAACCTCCTAGTAATTTTAATGTATTCATTTGGCTGGAGGAGAGGTTGAATGTTCCTACACAGATTGGTGGGGAGAGTAGAGGGCAGTGCCAGTGACCACTGAGGTGTAGATAACACAGTGGTCTGGGAGGATGTCACAAGCTGAGCACTGTGGTTTTGTCCTCTTGTCCTGCAGACCCGGATGGCAACACCCCAGCAGGTTGAGACAAGCAACAGCTGCAAGCCTGGAACCCAGCCCATTGGTTAAAACAACACTGTTGATATGCACATAGCTCCACCTAGTCAAACTGTTGACAGAGAGATGGGCTATAACATCCTGACCTGTCATTTGTTGATTCACTTTTTGGTCTTCCGGTTGTCATGACGTGGCCCTCTTTGGGTATAACGAGTGCCTTCCCCCTCTCTCCCTCTTACACCCAGGTTCTGTTATCTCAGGTCGTAAATTCCTGGAGGAGACTCTCTCCCTCATGCAGTATAGAAAGAGAAATCTTCACAGTAGAACAAAGGAACTTCTTCTACATCACAGAACTTGAGAACTGAACAATGTCTATGTTTTGGAGAATGTGTAAACGGTCGGTGGAGAATCCAGCTACGACCGGTCCACTTTGTTAAACTTCACTAGGGTAGGGGGCACTATTTTCACTTCTGGATGAAAAGTGTGCCCAAAGTAAACTGCCTGCTACTCAGGCCCAGAAGCTAAGATATGCATATAGATTTGGATAGAAAACACTGTACAGTTTCCAGAACTGTTAAAATGATGTCTGTGAGTATAACAGAACTGATTTGGCAGGTGGAAACCTGAGAAAAATCCATCCAGGAAGTGGGATTTCTTTATTTTTGTAGTTTTCTATTGAATGTCATTACAGTATCCATTGACTTAGGACTCATATTGCACTTCCTATTGCTTCCACTTGATGTCAACAGTCTTTAGAAATTGTTTCAGGCTTGTATTCTGAAAAATGAGGGAGTAAGACCTCTCTGAATGAGTGGACACTACAGTGTCTCAGAGCTTTTTCATACGCGCGACCGAGAGCGCGCCTTTCTTGTTTACCTTATATTGACAACAACGTTGTCCGGTTGAAATATTATTGATTATTATGACTAAAAACAACATGAGGATTGATTATAACCATCATTTGACATGTTTCTACGAACTTTACTATTTGGATTTTTCATCTGCCTGTTGTGACTGCGTTTGAGCCTGTGGATTACTGAACAAAACCCGCGAACAAAACTGAGGTTTTTGGATATAAACATGGACTTTATCAAACAAAACAAACATTTATTGAGTAAATGGGAGTCTTGTGAGTGAAAACAAATGAAGATCATCAAAGGTAAGTGATTAATATTATCACTATTTCTGACTTGTGTAACTCCTCTACTTGACTTGTTACTGTTTGTAATGATTTGTCTGCTGGGTTCTGTTCTCAGATAATCGCATGGTATGCTTTCGCCGTAAAGCCTTTTTGAAATCTGACACCGTGGTTGGATTAACAAGAAGTTAATCTTTAAACCGATGTATAACACTTGTATGTTTTATGAATTTTTATAATTAATATTTCTGTTTTTGAATTTGGCGCTCTGCAATTTCACTATATGTTGGCCAGGTGGGACGCTACCGTCCTACGTACCCTAGTGAAGTTAATGTTTGTGACCTCATTGAGAGACAATACAGCCACATTACCATAACTCTGTTTATACAAGAGTCTCTGTTATGAGATTTGCATCTAATTATTGTATAAAATGAATGAGTAAAGATGAAACTATTTGTGAAGTTATGTAATGTGATTTTAAACTGTTTAATGAAAAATAATCCAATTCCCTTTAAAGTTAACTAAGTCATTGGCCCGTCCCATGAGCACAGACATTGATCTGGCATCATGGGACAGCCTTTTCTGGTGTTCCGGAAAAAAAACCCTACCTAGAGAAATCATCTTGAGACCATGCGTACCTCGATTACCGAGAGGGCTAAAGTTTGAGGAGAGACCTTTCGTTCCTCGGTCATCTGAGGGAGCTAAGGTTGTAACGGTTGTTGAATTCCTAACCAAACCATGTGGAGCATTGGCTACACTGGTGGAAATTCTGAGACTATCGATACCGACAGAATAAGAGCAAATCTTCGATACTAATTACTAGTCTGCAGCTAGAATTTATGTCGACCTGGAATGCGAAGACCGACAACCGCCGAAACATCTATTCTATAAGAACATTTCTGAATGGGACTCTGAAGTATCCATTCTAACCACGAAAGATTCCAGGGACACAAAGAGAAGTTCAGATTAACTTTCCAACAGAAAGACGGACGATTCCAACAGAGATCCCGACGACACACTGAGCGTAAATATATATATTGATTGCAATTATTCCCGAATGAGTGAGCGTTCATGTGCAAAGGATTAGTATTTCTATCAATATAATTATCAACTGTGTAGTGTCTTTTGTCTTTTGCGCCCTTCTCAGTCCCTTTGTCTACCAAGCCACCATACCGGTTAAGTCCACTAGGGCACATCCTCTATCATTTCCTTATCTACTTTGTTTGTTTATGCATTTCTGTGATTATTTAGTTAGTTAGTAAATAAATGATTAAGACAATTGATATATGGATGATTCATACTGAAGGCTGGGTTCGTGCAGATAACCACCAATTTACGACGTTTGGAATGAGACTAACGTGAGGTAAATAATAATTAATTAATTAGAACACTAATTGATCAGATATTAAAATATCTCAAAAGTTGTGGTAGGAAAATTATAACTTTGTAATCTGAAGATTTTCCTTGGTGCCCCAACTTGCTAGTTAATTACATTTACATGATTAGTTTAATCACGTCATAATAATTACAGAAAATTGATTTGATAAAATAACAGTCTTCACTTTAATGATACCAAAGACACGACACGGCCTTCCATTGATTGATTGATTCATTTGATAGAGTGCAATGTCTCTTTCCTCTCCTTTTTTATTTGGATGAAGGGATGCAGAAAACCAATCCCACACAGATAGCAGAGGGAATGAGCAGAGTGCTGGACCGGACACTGATTCAGGAGGAGCTGACAGGACACTGATTGAAGAGCTGACAGGACACTGATTCAGGAGGAGCTGATAGGACACTTTCCAGGATGCTCCACTCTAGTGACAGTCACAGTGGCTGGACTCACTGTCCAGGAGTCTGATCCCAGATCTGACTCTGAGACAACCAGACAGGGGACTGGGGAGGAGGCCTGGTCCCAGAGCTATATGCTTTAGCCACAACCATTGTAATATTGTATGTACACATAACACATCTATACATATGGGAGGGAATTACAATGATAGTCACAATGATATTCTGGCATGACAATGTAAGTATTTTAAATTCTTAGTCTGAGGAGATCTGGGACCAGGCTACCTTCCCAGTCTTTTTGGAAGGGGACTGGAGACAAGTCCTCTCCTCTCTGGGGTGAGAAGGGTGGGATGACAGTTCAATTGATTTCTGTCGCGCTATATGCAAATGAAGTCAATGAGGCACACGTCAGTGGGTGTGTGAGATAACACACACATACACGTAACGCACACACAGGCCTACTGGGATCACCCAGACTCAGTTTCATATCATTACACAAAAAGTTGACAACCATAAATAGACATTATAAACAAGTGCATAACATTCTAACCCACAACTCTGCGTTTGTGTGACAATACATTCACAGTAGGCTATAATACAACACATTGTAAAGATGACTGAATGCTGACTTTTTCACAATTACTGTATGGATTATAGCACCACTTAAAGGATGATGTCTTTTGGGTGCTCATTTTCCCTCCGGCAGAGTGAACGTTCTGTAAAGACTGGTTTAGGAGGAGAAACTCCCAAATGGTCCTTAGACAGTGGTGGTGGATAGTACATTTGAGACAAGGGATTTGAGACATATGAACTACATGAAAAGAATAGGCAAAAAAGGCATCCAACTGCTTAGCAAACCACATGGAAACAATTGCTGTGTGTGTGGCCAAAACCTCCTAATCATTTTAATGGTCCTTAGACAGTGTTGGTGAACATTCTGTAAAGACTGGTTTAGGAGGAGAAACCCCCAAATGGTCCTTAGACAGTGGTGGTGAACGTTCTGTAAAGACTGGTGTAGGAGGAGAAACCCCCAAATGGTCTGATAAGAAACTCCTAAGTGATATCCAGCTGATTTCTCTTTCACCTTGTTAAAGGGCTGATCAAAGATACCGTTAAGATGCTGTCATTAGAAGCTGTCCTGTAATTTCCCTACATTGATTCCAGAGTCTCCTTTACACTCTCACTTTGAGAGGGCTGACTGGGGCTCAACTACACTTTGTTACAATGGCATTGGCCATTTACCAAGTCCAGTGTGCAGCGTGGTATCTAGTTCAGCATGAGGATGGAATGCAGGACTTTATGACCTTGAAGCACGTTACAACCAGTACGTTACAACCATGTTACAACCAGCGCGTTGCAACCATGTTACAACCAGCGCGTTGCAACCATGTTACAACCAGCACGTTACAACCATGTTACAACCATGTTACAACCAGCACGTTACAACCATGTTACAACCAGCACGTTGCAACCATGTTACAACCAGCACGTTACAACCATGTTACAACCAGCGCGTTGCAACCATGTTACAACCAGCACGTTACAACCATGTTACAACCAGTACGTTACAACCATGTTACAACCAGCACGTTACAACCATGTTACAACCATGTTACAACCAGCACGTTACAACCATGTTACAACCAGCATGTTGCAACCATGTTACAACCAGCACGTTACAACCATGTTACAACCAGCACGTTGCAACGAAGTTACAACCATGTTACAACCAGTACGTTACAACCATGTTACAACCAGCACGTTACAACCAGTACGTTACAACCATGTTACAACCAGTACGTTACAACCATGTTACAACCAGCACGTTGCAACCATGTTACAACCAGCACGTTACAACCAGCACGTTACAACCAGCACGTTACAACCAGCACGTTACAACCAGCACGTTACAAACAGCACGTTACAACCATGTTACAACCAGCACATTACAACCAGCACGTTACAACCAGCACGTTACAAACAGCACGTTACAACCATGTTACAACCAGCACATTACAACCATGTTACAACCAGCACGTTACAACCAGCACGTTACAAACAGCACGTTACAACCATGTTACAACCAGCACATTACAACCAGCACGTTACAACCAGCACGTTACAAACAGCACGTTACAACCATGTTACAACCAGCACATTACAACCAGTACGTTACAACCAGCACGTTACAACCAGCACGTTACAACCATGTTACAACCAGCACATTACAACCAGCACGTTACAACCAGCACGTTACAACCATGTTACAACCAGCACATTACAACCAGCACGTTACAACCAGCACGTTACAATCAGCACGTTACAAACAGCATTTTACAACCAGCATGTTACAACCAGCATGTTACAACCAGCACGTTACAACCACGTTACAACCAGCACATTACAACCAGCACGTTACAATCAGCACGTTACAACCAGCACGTTACAACCAGCACGTTACAATCAGCACGTTACAACCAGCATGTGACAACAACCATGTTACAATAGAAATGCAGCCCAAACAGACAGAAATAAACCACTTCTCCAAAACACTCCAACCTTTGTTAGAGGACAAACAGTTTCAAGACGTGCTCTCCCCTACAACCCCCACCACATCCTCCAAGCGCACACACACACACACACACACACACACACACACACACACACACACACACACACACACACACACACACACACGAGAGGGGAGGGTTGTGGTGGTGTCTGACTGCCAGGGGAGGATTGTGGTGTGGTGGTGTCTGGCTGCCAGGGGAGGATTGTGGTGTGGTGGTGTCTGGCTGCCAGGGGAGGATTGTGGTGTGGCTGTGTCTGGCTGCCAGGGGAGGATTGTGGTGTGGTCGTGTCTGGCTGCCAGGGGAGGATTGTGGTGTGGTGGTGTCTGGCTGCCAGGGGAGGATTGTGGTGTGGTGGTGTCTGGCTGCCAGGGGAGGATTGTGGTGTGGTGGTGTCTGGCTGCCAGGGGAGGATTGTTGTGTGGTGGTGTCTGGCTGCCAGGGGAGGATTGTGGTGTGGCGGTGTCTGGTTGCCAGGGAGGGTTGTGGTGTGGTGGTGTCTGGCTGCCAGGGAGGGTTGGGTGGTGTCTGGCTGCCAGGGAGGGTTGTGGTGTGGTGGTGTCTGGCTGCCAGGGAGGGTTGTGGTGTGGTGGTGTCTGGCTGCCAGGGAGGGTTGTGGTGTGGTGGTGTCTGGCTGCCTGAGGAGGGTTGGGTGGTGCCTGACTGCCAGGGAGGGTTGTGGTGTGGTGGTGACTGGCTGCCAGGGAGGGTTGTGGTGGTGTCTGGCTGCCAGGGAGGGTTGTGGTGTGGTGGTGTCTGGCTGCAGGGAGGGTTGTGGTGGTGTCTGGCTGCAGGGAGGGTTGTGGTGTGGTGGTGTCTGGCTGCAGGAAGGGTTGTGGTAGTGTCTGGCTGCCAGGGAGGGTTGTGGTGGTGTCTGGCTGCAGGGAGGATTGTGGTGTGGTGTGGTGTGGCGGTGTCTGGCTGCAGGGAGGATTGTGGTGGTGTCTGGCTGCAGGGAGGATTGTGGTGATGTCTGGCTGCGAGGGGAGGGTTATGGTGTTGTGGGGTCTGGCTGCAGGGAGGGTTGTGTTGTGGTGGTGTCTGGCTGCAGGGAGTGTTGTGGTGTTGTGGTGTCTGGCTGCCAGGGAGGGTTGTGGTGTGGTGGTGTCTGGCTGCAGGGAGGGTTGTGGTGTGGTTGTGTCTGGCTGCAGGGAGGATTGTGGTGGTGTCTGGCTGCAGGGAGGATTGTGGTGGTGTCTGGCTGCAGGGAGGGGTGTGGTGGTGTCTGGCTGCAGGGAGGATTGTGGTGGTGTCTGGCTGCAGGGAGGGTTGTGGTGTGGTGGTGTCTGGCTGCAGGGAGGATTGTGGTGGTGTCTGGCTGCAGGGAGGGGTGTGGTGGTGTCTGGCTGCAGGGAGGATTGTGGTGGTGTCTGGCTGCAGGGAGGGGTGTGGTGGTGTCTGGCTGCAGGGAGGGGTGTGGTGGTGTCTGGCTGCAGGGAGGATTGTGGTGGTGTCTGGCTGCAGGGAGGATTGTGGTGGTGTCTGGCTGCAGGGAGGATTGTGGTGGTGTCTGGCTGCAGGGAGGATTGTGGTGGTGTCTGGCTGCAGGGAGGATTGTGGTGGTGTCTGGCTGCAGGGAGGATTGTGGTGGTGTCTGGCTGCAGGGAGGATTGTGGTGGTGTCTGGCTGCAGGGAGGATTGTGGTGGTGTCTGGCTGCAGGGAGGATTGTGGTGGTGTCTGGCTGCAGGGAGGATTGTGGTGGTGTCTGGCTGCAGGGAGGGGTGTGGTGGTGTCTGGCTGCAGGGAGGATTGTGGTGGTGTCTGGCTGCAGGGAGGGGTGTGGTGGTGTCTGGCTGCAGGGAGGGGTGTGGTGGTGTCTGGCTGCAGGGAGGATTGTGGTGGTGTCTGGCTGCAGGGAGGGGTGTGGTGGTGTCTGGCTGCAGGGAGGGGTGTGGTGGTGTCTGGCTGCAGGGAGGGTTGTGGTGATGTCTGGCTGCAGGGAGGGTTGGGGTGTGATGTGGTGGTGTCTGGCTGCAGGGAGGGGTGTGGTGGTGTCTGGCTGCAGGGAGGGGTGTGGTGGTGTCTGGCTGCAGGGAGGGTTGTGGTGTGATGTGGTGGTGTCTGGCTGCAGGGAGGGGTGTGGTGGTGTCTGGCTGCAGGGAGGGTTGGGGTGTGATGTGGTGGTGTCTGGCTGCAGGGAGGGGTGTGGTGGTGTCTGGCTGCAGGGAGGATTGGGGTGTGATGTGGTGGTGTCTGGCTGCAGGGAGGGGTGTGGTGGTGTCTGGCTGCAGGGAGGGGTGTGGTGGTGTCTGGCTGCAGGGAGGGTTGTGGGGTGATGTGGTGGTGTCTGGCTGCAGGGAGGGTTGTGGTGGTGTCTGGCTGCAGGGAGGGTTGTGGTGTGATGTGGTGGTGTCTGGCTGCAGGGAGGGGTGTGGTGGTGTCTGGCTGCAGGGAGGGGTGTGGTGGTGTCTGGCTGCAGGCATGGTTGTGGTGTGATGTGGTGGTGTCTGGCTGCAGGGAGGGGTGTGGTGGTGTCTGGCTGCAGGGAGGGTTGTGGTGGTGTCTGGCTGCAGGGAGGGGTGTGGTGGTGTCTGGCTGCAGGGAGGGGTGTGGTGGTGTCTGGCTGCAGGGAGGGTTGTGGTGGTGTCTGGCTGCAGGGAGGGGTGTGGTGGTGTCTGGCTGCAGGGAGGGTTGTGGTGTGATGTGGTGGTGTCTGGCTGCAGGGAGGGGTGTGGTGGTGTCTGGCTGCAGGGAGGGGTGTGGTGGTGTCTGGCTGCAGGGAGGGTTGTGGTGGTGTCTGGCTGCAGGGAGGGGTGTGGTGGTGTCTGGCTGCAGGGAGGGGTGTGGTGGTGTCTGGCTGCAGGGAGGGTTGTGGTGATGTCTGGCTGCAGGGAGGGTTGGGGTGTGATGTGGTGGTGTCTGGCTGCAGGGAGGGGTGTGGTGGTGTCTGGCTGCAGGGAGGGGTGTGGTGGTGTCTGGCTGCAGGGAGGGTTGTGGTGTGATGTGGTGGTGTCTGGCTGCAGGGAGGGGTGTGGTGGTGTCTGGCTGCAGGGAGGGTTGGGGTGTGATGTGGTGGTGTCTGGCTGCAGGGAGGGGTGTGGTGGTGTCTGGCTGCAGGGAGGATTGGGGTGTGATGTGGTGGTGTCTGGCTGCAGGGAGGGGTGTGGTGGTGTCTGGCTGCAGGGAGGGGTGTGGTGGTGTCTGGCTGCAGGGAGGGTTGTGGTGTGATGTGGTGGTGTCTGGCTGCAGGGAGGGTTGTGGTGGTGTCTGGCTGCAGGGGAGGGTTGTGGTGTGATGTGGTGGTGTCTGGCTGCAGGGAGGGGTGTGGTGGTGTCTGGCTGCAGGGAGGGGTGTGGTGGTGTCTGGCTGCAGGGATGGTTGTGGTGTGATGTGGTGGTGTCTGGCTGCAGGGAGGGGTGTGGTGGTGTCTGGCTGCAGGGAGGGTTGTGGTGGTGTCTGGCTGCAGGGAGGGGTGTGGTGGTGTCTGGCTGCAGGGAGGGGTGTGGTGGTGTCTGGCTGCAGGGAGGGTTGTGGTGGTGTCTGGCTGCAGGGAGGGGTGTGGTGGTGTCTGGCTGCAGGGAGGGTTGTGGTGTGATGTGGTGGTGTCTGGCTGCAGGGAGGGGTGTGGTGGTGTCTGGCTGCAGGGAGGGGTGTGGTGGTGTCTGGCTGCAGGGAGGGTTGTGGTGGTGTCTGGCTGCAGGGAGGGGTGTGGTGGTGTCTGGCTGCAGGGAGGGTTGTGGTGGTGTCTGGCTGCAGGGAGGGTTGTGGTGTGATGTGGTGGTGTCTGGCTGCAGGGAGGGGTGTGGTGGTGTCTGGCTGCAGGGGAGGGTTGTGGTGGTGTCTGGCTGCCAGGGGAGGGTTGTGGTGGTGTCTGGCTGCCAGGGGAGGGTTGTGGTGGTGTCTGGCTGCCAGGTGAGGGTTGTGATGGTGTCTGGCTGCCAGGTGAGGGTTGTGGTGGTGTCTGGCTGCCAGGTGAAGGTTGTGGTGGTGTCTGGCTGCCAGGGAAGGGTTGTGTTGTGGTGGTGTCTGGCTGCCAGGGAAGGGTTGTGGTGTGGTGGTGTCTGGCTGCCAGGGAGGGTGGTGGTGTGGTGGTGTCTGGCTGCCAGGGAGGGTTGTGGTGTGGTGGTGTCTGACTGCCAGGGGAAGGTTGTGGTGTGGTGGTGTCTGACTGCCAAGGGAAGGTTGTGGTGTGGTCGTGTCAGGCTGCCAGGATCAGGCTTAGTGGGTACTGCAAACAATCACAACCCCTTTACATATATATGAGTTACACTCTATTATAACAACCCAACCAGGAAGACCATTGAAGACTGCTCCGCCTAAGGATCTGAATATAAATTCACTCTCCAGACAGACACAGAGACAGAGACCGAGGGGAGGGGGATACATACTGAACCTAGAGAAAATGAAACTGTGCAGAAACACTGCAACATTGATGGCACCTTCACCAGAGGTGGACACAGTTACTTTTGCCAAGACTGGGACAGTGATGAATGCACTAATTGTAAGTCTCTCTGGATAAGAGTGTCTGCTAAATGACTAGAATGTAAATTAGACTGGAGATGAAGAGAGAGAGAAAAGGGGGGGAAAGATGACCCTTCTTCTGGTCTGCTCAGGAATAGCTTAGTGTCTGATTTTAAAGAGCAAACCATAGATGTATTCCACACACAGCAAACTTACAATGGAGGAACATAAAGCAGAATCTGGAACAGTCACTGCTTCCAAAGACATCATTCTACATACATCTCATCAACCAGCTACCACAATAGGGGTGTGATATCATCACACAAAAGCCATATTAGTCATCCAAATTTAACACACCAATCTGAAAGTTCAACGTATTCATCTTGCCGTTATCATACATCAAATGAAAATAAGTTCACTGCAAGTTAGCTCCTCTTCAGTGAACCCAGATCGCGTCAGCTGGAAGCTGTGAGAGAATTAACTACCTGCAGGATCACGTCAGCTGGAAGCTGTGAGAGAATTAACTACCTGCAGGATCACGTCAGCTAGGCTGGAAGCTGTGAGAGAATTAACTACCTGCAGGATCACGTCAGCTAGGCTGGAAGCTGTGAGAGAATTAACTACCTGCAGGATCACGTCAGCTGGAAGCTGTGAGAGAATTAACTACCTGCAGGATCGCGTCAGCTGGAAGCTGTGAGAGAATTAACTACCTGCAGGATCGCGTCAGCTGGAAGCTGTGAGAGAATTAACTACCTGCAGGATCGCGTCAGCTGGAAGCTGTGAGAGAATTAACTACCTGCAGGATCACGTCAGCTAGGCTGGAAGCTGTGAGAGAATTAACTACCTGCAGGATCACGTCAGCTAGGCTGGAAGCTGTGAGAGAATTAACTACCTGCAGGATCGCGTCAGCTGGAAGCTGTGAGAGAATTAACTACCTGCAGGATCACGTCAGCTAGGCTGGAAGCTGTGAGAGAATGAACTACCTGCAGGATCACGTCAGCTGGAAGCTGTGAGAGAATTAACTACCTGCAGGATCACGTCAGCTAGGCTGGAAGCTGTGAGAGAATTAACTACCTGCAGGATCACGTCAGCTGGAAGCTGTGAGAGAATTAACTACCTGCAGGATCACGTCAGCTAGGCTGGAAGCTGTGAGAGAATGAACTACCTGCAGGATCACGTCAGCTAGGCTGGAAGCTGTGAGATAATTATCTACCTGCAGGATCACATCAGCTAGGCTGGAAGCTGTGAGAGAATTAACTACCTGCAGGATCGCGTCAGTTAGGCTGGAAGCTGTGAGAGAATTAACTACCTGCAGGATCGCGTCAGTTAGGCTGGAAGCTGTGAGAGAATTAACTACCTGCAGGATCACGTCAGCTAGGCTGGAAGCTGTGAGAGAATTAACTACCTGCAGGATCGCGTCAGTTAGGCTGGAAGCTGTGAGAGAATTAACTACCTGCAGGATCACGTCAGCTAGGCTGGAAGCTGTGAGAGAATTATCTACCTGCAGGATCGTGTCAGCTAGGCTGGAAGCTGTGAGAGAATTAACTACCTGCAGGATCACGTCAGCTAGGCTGGAAGCTGTGAGAGAATTAACTACCTGCAGGATCGCGTCAGCTAGGCTGGAAGCTGTGAGAGAATTAACCACCTGCAGGATCTCGTCAGCTAGGCTGGAAGCTGTGAGAGAATTAACTACCTGCAGGATCACGTCAGCTGGAAGCTGTGAGAGAATTAACTACCTGCAGGATCGCGTCAGCTAGGCTGGAAGCTGTGAGAGAATTAACTACCTGCAGGATCACGTCAGCTAGGCTGGAAGCTGTGAGAGAATTAACTACCTGCAGGATCACGTCAGCTAGGCTGGAAGCTGTGAGAGAATTAACCACCTGCAGGTTTACCATTGAAATCCTCATCTTTCTTCTCGAATCCGAAGATAGATATCGTTTTTGAGACATGACATATTATTTTCATATTTTAATATACGCTTTTCATATTAATGCGAAATTCCAGTTATTTTTCCAAAAAACAAGCATATCTCTGTAAAATGTAAACGAAGCACTGAGCATACCGCAAGCACAAAAGTTGCTGTGAGAAAGCTGCACCGCTCTGTCAACAGAGCTCGGTGCTTATTATCGGATGTTACAAAAATCCAAAATTTTTTGGATGTACTGTTAATAAAATGTTAGAGAAAGACTGATAAACATGTATTTTATAACATCAGTGGATGTGACAAGTCACGCTTTTCAATCTACTCATGTGACCTGACACACACACACTCTTTACAGTAAGATGCTAAATGGCAGGTGAAATAGTGTAATCTATAGGGGAAGCTCTTTACAGTAAGATGCTAAATGACAGGTGAAATAGTGGGATCTATAGGTGAAGCTCTTTACAGTAAGATGCTAAATGACAGGTGAAATAGTGGAATCTATAGGGGAAGCTCTTTACAGTAAGATGCTAAATGACAGGTGAAATAGTGGAATCTATAGGTGAAGCTCTTTACAGTAAGATGCTAAATGACAGGTGAAATAGTGGGATCTATAGGTGAAGCTCTTTACAGTAAGATGCTAAATGACAGGTGAAATAGTGGAATCTATAGGTGAAGCTCTTTACAGTAAGATGCTAAATGACAGGTGAAATAGTGGAATCTATAGGTGAAACTCTTTACAGTAAGATGCTAAATGACAGGTGAAATAGTGGAATCTATAGGGGAAGCTCTTTACAGTAAGATGCTAAATGACAGGTGAAATAGTGGAATCTATAGGGGAAGCTCTTTACAGTAAGATGGTAAATGACAGGTGAAATAGTGGGATCTATAGGTGAAGCTCTTTACAGTAAGATGCTAAATGACAGGTGAAATAGAGGAATCTATAGGTGAAGCTCTTTACAGTAAGATGCTAAATGACAGGTGAAAGTGGGATCTATAGGTGAAGCTCTTTACAGTAAGATGCTAAATGACAGGTGAAATAGTGGAATCTATAGGTGAAGCTCTTTACAGTAAGATGCTAAATGACAGGTGAAATAGTGGAATCTATAGGTGAAGCTCTTTACAGTAAGATGCTAAATGACAGGTGGAATAGTGGAATCTTTAGGTGAAGCTCTTTACAGTAAGATGCTAAATGACAGGTGAAATAGTGGAATCTATAGGGGAAGCTCTTTACAGTAAGATGCTAAATTATAGGTGAAATAGTGGAATCTATAGGGGAAGCTCTTTACAGTAAGATGGTAAATGACAGGTGAAATAGTGGAATCTATAGGTGAAGCTCTTTACAGTAAGATGCTAAATGACAGGTGAAATAGTGGGATCTATAGGTGAAGCTCTTTACAGTAAGATGCTAAATGACAGGTGAAATAGAGGAATCTATAGGTGAAGCTATTTACAGTAAGATGCTAAATGACAAGTGAAATAGTGGAATCTATAGGTGAAGCTCTTTACAGTAAGATGCTAAATGACAGGTGAAATAGAGGAATCTATAGGTGAAGCTATTTACAGTAAGATGCTAAATGACAAGTGAAATAGTGGAATCTATAGGGGTTAGCTCTTTACAGTAAGATGCTAAATGACAGGTGAAATAGTGGGATCTATAGGTGAAGCTCTTTACAGTAAGATGCTAAATGACAGGTGAAATAGAGGAATCTATAGGTGAAGCTCTTTACAGTAAGATGGTAAATGACAGGTGAAATAGTGGGATCTATAGGTGAAGCTCTTTACAGTAAGATGCTAAATGACAGGTGAAATAGTGGAATCTATAGGTGAAGCTCTTTACAGTAAGATGCTAAATGACAGGTGAAATAGTGGGATCTATAACAGGAACCCCTCTGAAGACCCGACACACAGTTCAGAGCATGAGATACTCAAGTCAGACAGTACAGAGAGATAAGGGTTTTTGATGTAGGAAGACAAACAGATACAGGATGTAGAAGGACTTCATAGCCCGGGTAAAAGGTAGAGAGAACAGAGAAGGTAGAAGGACTCTGTCTGTCTGTCTGTCTGTGTGAGTGAGTGAAGGAGAGGGAGAGAATGTCACTTTGGTATGAAGAGATTTGGGAGACAGACGCAGGAATGCGTAATATGGGTTTTTATTTCACCCAAATTACGACGTGCCATGTAAGGGCACGGGGACGAAGACCAAACAAACACGTAACAAAACACAGGGTTGAAACCCAAACAAAAGAGCGAGGAGTACCTCAAATAAATAACATTAGCGCACAATGACACCACATGAGACGAGACCCGTAATCATTGGCGCAATCCACAATGGCACGAAAGCTAAAACACACAGCGCAGGTCCTCACACCACCAACGGACATAGTAACAATAATCGACAGCCCAATGGACACCAAAGGGCACTCGTATACAAGTACTAATCAGTGGGAACAGGGGACAGGTGTAACGAAAGTTCCGGAGGGATCCGTGACAGAGAAAGCCAGAGAAAGGGAGAGAAAGCGTTAGAGTGAGAGAGATTTATGTTACATGTTTATTTATTTTTCCTTTTGTACTTTAACTATTTGTACATCACTACAACACTGTATATATACATAATATGACATTTGAAATGTCATTATTCTTTTGGAACTTGTGTGAGTGTAATGTTTACTGTTAATTTGTATTGTTTATTTCACTTTTGTTTATTATCTACTTCACTTGCTTTGGCAATGTTAACATATGTTTCCCATGCCAATAAAGCCCTTATTTTAAAAATTGAAATTTAATTGAGAGCGGGGGAGAGAGAGAGATCACAGGGGACTACTGGGACAGGGTAGCAGGGTGAACAGGGGACTCTCCTTGGACAGGGTGAACAGGGGACTCTCCTGGGACAGGGTGGCAGGGTGAACAGGGGACTCTCCTGGGACAGGGTGGCAGGGTGAACAGGGGACTCTCCTGGGACAGGGTGAACAGAGGACTCTCCTGGGACAGGGTGAACAGGGGACTCTCCTGGGACAGGGTGAACAGGGGACTCTCCTGGGACAGGGTAGCAGGGTGAACAGGGGATTCTCCTAGGATAGGGTGGCAGGGTGAACAGGGGACTCTCCTGGGACAGGGTGGCAGGGTGAACAGGGGACTACTGGGACAGTGTAGCAGGGTGAACAGGGGACTCTCCTGGGACAGGGTAGCAGGGTGAACAGGGGACTCTCCTGGGACAGGGTGAACAGGGGACTCTCCTGGGATAGGGTGGCAGGGTGAACAGGGGACTCTCCTGGGACAGGGTGGCAGGGTGAACAGGGGACTACTGGGACAGTGTAGCAGGGTGAACAGGGGACTCTCCTGGGACAGGGTGAACAGGGGACTCTCCTGGGACAGGGTAGCAGGGTGAACAGGGGACTCTCCTGGGACAATGTAGCAGGGAACTCACCTGGGACAGAGTAGCAGGGAGAGTTTAGAGGTGGGATAGAGGTGTGTGGGGGTATTAGATGTGGGAAGGTGGGTGTTTATGCACCCAGCAGGCCTGGTGAGAGATATGAAGGTCACAACATCCTGTTGCTTCACACAAACCACAGCAAGGGAAAACACTGCCCTCATTCGAGAGAGAGAGAGAGAGAGAGAGAGAGAGAGAGAGAGAGAGAGAGTGTGTTTCTGAACCTCTAGAGCGGTGTGTGGTTCCGTAGCTCAGCCTTTCCCTGCTCTTTACACAACACATTCATTAGAGAATCCTCCTCCAATCATTTAATATTTTCATCCCCTTCTCTGTCTCACTAACCATGTTACACTGTTCCTGATGTATACCGAGGACAAACCACCCGCCAGCCCGCCTGAAGGCAAATTGATCATTGAAAAGATCCACAATAAATCACTCATAATCACTCATTGAGCACTGGCAGTGTTCATAGACAGAGCACAGAACCCCTTCGAAGCAGAGTTCCAGTGTCAAATAGCACCCTATTCCCTATATAGTGAAAGTGCACTCATTTTCTCTGGTCTAAGTAATGTACTATATGGAGAAAAGGATGCCAACCCCACACCGTGCACTCTGGTCAAAAGGAGTGCACTGTATGGGGAATAGTGTGTTAATTGAGACATAACCACAGTACTATGATCTCTGGTTTATTTGTGTGGAGCAGAGAGGGAAGTGGAGAGAGAAGAGCAGAGAGGAGAGAGAAGAGAGGAGAGAGGAGAGAGAAGAGAGGAGAGAGCGGAGAGGAAAGAGCAGAGAGGAGAGAGGAGAGAGCAGAGAGGAGAGAGAAGAGCAGAGAGGAGAGGAGAGAGCAGAGAGGAGAGAGAAGAGCAGAGAGGAGAGAGCAGAGAGGAGAGAGAAGAACAGAGAGGAGAGGGGAAAGAGGAGAGGGGAGAGGGGATTGGGCCCTTAGAAACCGACCACAGAGCTTGGGTACTGTATCGTCATCCTCTGTAACCGTTATCAACCACGTGACCTTCACATCTCTATGGAAACCATCCCAGCAGGGCTCCAGCCAATCACAGGACCCCATGAGGGTGGCACGGTGAAATCAACACAGTGACACACTAAGACAGCTTGTATGACCTCTGACATCAAAGGCACCAGGAAGTGAAATGAAAATGGCTCCGTCCTTGAGCCAAGGAAAAGGAACAGGTCAGTGATAACGGCATATCTCAGTAGAAGGCGATGCCGTCTTGGGTCACACACCAACCAGAGAGAAAACTATATGTTCCATAAAAACACAGCACTGGATGGCAGCTTTTAATAAAGAGTAGAACCATTAACTCACTACTGAAAGGCTGGTCATGGTCATCCCAGAAACCCTAGACCCACTCCAATTTGCATACCGCCCCAACAGATCCAGAGATGATGCAATCTCTATTGCACTCCACACTGCCCTTTCCCACCTGGACAAAAGGAACACCTATGTGAGAATGCTATTTATTGACTACAGCTCAGCGTTCAAGTCCATAGTGCCCTCAAAGCTCATCACTAAGCTAAGGATCCTGGGATTAAACACCTCCCTCCGCAACTGGATCCTGGACTTCCTGACGGGCGGTAAGAGTAGGTAACAACACATCCGCCACGCTGATCCTCAACACAGGGGCCCCTCAGCAGTGCATGCTCAGTCCCCTCCTGTACTCCCTGTTCACTCATGACTGCAAGGCCAGGCACAACTCCAACACCATCATTACATTTGCAGATGACACAACGTTGTCGGTCTGATCACCGACAACGACAAGACAGCCTATAGGGAGGAGGTCCGAGACCTGGCCGTGTGGCGCCAGGACAACAACCTCTCCCTCAATGTGATCAAGACAAAGGAGATGATTGTGGACTACAGGAGAAATAGGACAGAGCACGCCCCCATTCTCATTGACGGGGCTGCAGTGGAGCAGGTTGAGAGCTTCAAGTTCCTTGGTGTCCACATCACCAACAAACTAACATGGTCCAAGCACACCAAGACAGCAGTGAAGAGGGCACGACAAAATATATTCCCCCTAAAGAGACTGAAAAGATTTGGCATGGGTCCCCAGATCCTCAAAAGGTTCTACAGCTGCACCGTCAAGAGCATCCTGACTGGTTCACTGCCTGGTATGGCAACTTCTCAGCCTCCGACCGCAAGGCACTACAGAGGGTAATGCGAACGGCCCAGTACATCACTGAGGCCAAGGACCTCTATACCAGGCGGTGTCAGAGGAAGGCCCTAAAAATGGTCAAAGACTCCAGCCACACTAGTCATAGACTGTTCTCTCTGCTTCCGCACGGAAAGCGGTACCGGAGCACCAAGTCTAGGTCCATGAGGCTTCTAAACAGCTTCTACCCCCAAGCCATAAGACTCCTGATCATCTAGTCAAATGACTACCCAGACTATTTGCATGTCACATACTATAAAACGATGTAAGACTCAACATATGTGTATTCAGACACAGCCTCTGTGCCTTAAAAACACAGAGATAAAGATGAGAAAACCAACTCACATTCCTTTACTGTAAATTATATCCTGCTGAATATGTTGAAGCACTGGGGAGTCTGGGGGATTGAAGGTGAGGATCAATATATAGCTCTTTTAGTAGCACACACACACACACACACACACACACACAAACACACACACACACACACACACACACACACACACCTTGACTGGGCGGGCGGGCTAGAAAATAAATTGCCTCCAAGCAAAGCGTCATCCAATATATTTAACTAGTCACACATCCAAAGTCTGAAAATGCTGCCTGCAAGCTGAGCGTCATCCAATACATTTAACTAGTCACACACCCAAAGTCTGAAAATGCTGCCTGCAAGCTGAGCGTCATCCTATACATTTAACCAGAGTCACACCCCAAGTTTGCAAACAACGACACGAAGGGTGGACAAGATGTCCCTCTTGTGAGGTGACATGCGGCCGTTTATGAGATTAATGTCCATCATGAGGGTAGATCTAATCATGGTGACATCTATTGTGGTAATACCAATCAATACTGAGGAGAGGTCAATCACCAATCATGATATCACTTTATTCAAAACGTATTAATACCATTGATTAATTATTGCGATAATCAATCTGGTCGACGACCCACCCCTAGAAGATTAGTTGAGAGCCCAATGAGCGGATTTGAGCCACAGCATTTTATAGCAAAGTACATCCTCCTGAATGTTCATGACAAACAACAGATGTATGGAATGGGTCACAAGATTAGGATTTGTATGAAATATACTAATAATTCACAGCAGACAGTATCTGCTGTAAAGACTGTTCTCATTGTGTAGAAACCAGGGTCTAGCCCCCAAAACAAGGTTTTTTCTCATAATTATCCATACCGGAGCCATCTCTACCTGTTACCTTCCAGTCAAACCGGAGCCATCTCTCCCTGGTAGCTTCCAGTCAAACCGGAGCCATCTCTCCCTGGTACCTTCCAGTCAAACCGGAGCCATCTCTCCCTGGTACCTTCCAGTCAAACCGGAGCCATCTCTCCCTGGTACCTTCCAGTCAAACCGGAGCAATCTCTTTCACATGAATAGAATGTGGCCCAAAGCATTGTAAATCTTCTGTCAGCATTAAGCCCCAGAGGCCCACTCTCAGTTCACACAGACACAATAGAGCTCTAAGAACCCCCTATTCTGATGCAATAACAGTATTCTAAAATAATATTGTAATTTTACCCACTACACACCCACTTCATCTCCATCCATCCACCCATCTAGACACAAACCCAATCACAGATGCCTAGAAGAAACGCCAAGGCTACTGAGTTATAGGCTCCCGAGTGGCGCAGCGGTCTAAGGCACTGCATCTCAGTGCAAGGGGTGTCACTACAGTCCCTGGTTCGATTCCAGGTTGTATCACATCTGGCCATGATTGGGAGTCCCATAAGGCAGCGCACAATTGGCTCAGTGTCATCCGGGGTAGTCCGTAATTATAAATAAGAATTTGTTCTTAACTGACTTGCCTAGTTAAATTATATATATTGTTTTCAACCCTGGGGAATTCTTACAGACAAACAAAGTCTCTGGAGTTCTGGATAGGATTTCTTAGAGAAAACACCTTAATCTCCCTTCACTCTCATTAATGTTTTATGCCTTAGGAAGACAGTCCGTCTAGGTTGGTCTGGCACTTTAGGAACCCTGTTGCCTAAGTAATGAGATGAAACATTACCACAGACTTTTAGTTCAATATTAAACGTTGTAAATTATGTACATGTAGATAGAACGTCAGCTCAGATCACATATTCATAAAACACCAGGACCTGTGAACACAGCTTGTTATGGAACTCTCTGAATGCGTCAGGTCATCTAGTTTTGTTGTGCATACAGTATATAGAGGAGTAGTGGTCGAAAGTCATTTTGCATGTCTAACACATATGGTTCGATTCCCGCGGGGACTAGTATGAAAATGTGTGTACTAACTACTGTAAGTCTGTCTGGATAAATCTGCTAAATGCTGCAATAGTAATCTTTTGACCCCACAAAAGTCCCACAGCTCTCTGCAACTTAAAGCAAAACTTTTCCTGGTATCGAACTTTCAAAATGTACACAAAACGCAGCATCATATGACACAAAACGCAGCATCATATGACACAAAACGCAGCATCATATGACACAAAACGCAGCATCATATGACACAAAACGCAGCATCATATGACACAAAACGCAGCATCATATGATGAAAAATGCATCATACGGGGGATGACTTCTGTAAAGCTACAGTGGGGCAAAAAAGTATTTAGTCAGCCACCAATTGTGCAAGTTCTCCCACTTAAAAAGATGAGAGAGGCCTGTAATTTTCATCATAGGTACACTTCAACTTTGACAGACAACATTTTATGACTATGTCAACAATAGACTTATGAAACAAATACCAAATTATAGTTTTTGAGTTGACTTTTCCTTTAATACTACAATGAATCATTGATTGATTGAAGAAAACAAAAAACACAATATAGAAGCAAAGTGCTCAAAGCCCTTTACATGACGTCTCTGCCTCATCCCTCATCCGCCACCAGTGTGTACCACCCACCTGGGTGATTCATAGATCCTCTAGCACATTGAAAAGCTGTATTCCAATGCAATCCATTTTCATGATGAAGCCCGCTCATTTCTACAATGCATCATGTCATTGAGATTGAACTGAACAACAGAGTTCTATCAATAACGGATCAGAACACTTTGTTAAGCCATTTCTCCTTCAGTGAAGCTGTAATGTCTAGGCTAAACACAGTGTGAGCTGGCACACAAGCACTATTGAATAAGTGTCTGAAACTTAGACTCTGAATGGATGTACAGTAGAATGTCAGGGCAGTGTGATTTACCGGAGGTCCTGGTTCTGTGTGTATCTGTCCCTCTGTTTCCCCTGAATGGCCTTCACCAAGTCCCAAAACCTCCCCTCAGAAACCTAGAAGGATTGCATAGGTGTATCCTGGTAGGCTAGGTTTCCACCATATTGCCTAGACCCATTCTGATTCTGTCAGATCTCTAATCTTCCTGGATCTACTCTGTGTCTAGTGATGAGAGCCAGGGGCTGAATGTGACTTGTGTATACTGTGGTTTTTTTAAAGTAACCTTTATTTAACTAGGCAAGTCAGTTAAACCTCTACAGGCTAATGTGATTAGCATGAGGTTGTAAGTAACAAGAACATTTCCCAGGACATAGAAACATCTGATATTGGCAGAAAGCTTAAATTCTTGTCAATCTAACTGCACTGTCCAAATTACAGTAGCTATTACAGTGAATGAATACCATGCTAATGTTTTAGGAGAGTGCACAGTTATGAACTTGAACATGTATTAATAAACCAATTAGGCACATTTGGCCAGTCTCGATACAACATTTTGAACAGAAATGCAATAGTTCATTGGATCAGTCTAAAACGGTGCACATACACTGCTGCCATCTAGTGGCCAAAATCTAAATTGCGCCTTGGCTGGAATATTTCTCTTGCAAAATGATGGTACAACAACAACAAAAAACGCATGTTTTTGTGTTTGTATTATCTTTTACCAGATCTAATGTGTGTTATTCTCCTACATTAATTTAACATTTCCACAAACTTCAAAGTGTTTCCTTTCAAATGGTATCAAAAACATGCATATCCTTTCTTTAGGTCCTGGGCTACAGGCAGTTAGATTTGGATATGTCATTTTAGGTGAACATTTAAAAAAAGGGTCCAATCCTTATTAAGAACAAATTCTTATATACAATGACGGCCTACACTGGCCAAACTCTGATGACGCTGGGCCAATTGTGCCTCGCCCTATGGGACTCCCAATCGCAGCCAGTTCTGATACAGCCTGGATTCGAACCAGGGGGTCTGTAGTGACGCCTCAAACACTGAGATGCAGTGCCTTAGACCGCTGTACCACTCAGGAGCAGTACAGCTGGCTGCACTGCATGTATCTGAGATCCATCCAGCCCTCTTACTTGGCGTAAGACTCAGCTTCAGCATCTGGGTCTAATGATGATGAAGCACATGCATATGCTGTCCAGAGAGTAGGCTATTCATAATGTAGAACTGATGGCTACCATCACTCTCAATGTTAGGCTGGGACAATGTGTGTGTTCCAGTACAAGTGTCCACATAATGAGTTGTACAGTACAGAGATATTCAGTATACCTGTTTGTGTCAGTACTGTAAGTGTAGGTGACAAATTCTGCAATGTTTTTGAGAGTAGGTTTTTCGAGTGTTTTATTTGGTATTTTGGTATTTTATTAGGATCCCCATTAGCTGTTGCAAAAGCAGCAGCTACTCTTCCTGGGGTCCACACAAAACATGACACACAACACAATACAGAACATTAATAGACAAGGACAGCTCAAGAACGGAACTACATCAATAAAAAAAATACAAAATGCACGAAGCCAACACATACATACACACTATCTAGGTCAAACAGGGGAGAGGCGTTGTGCCGTGAGGTGTTGCTTTATCTGGTTTTTTAAACCAGGTTTGCTTTTTATTCAAGCAATAGGTTTGAGTGTGTGTGTGTGTGTGTGTGTGTGTGTGTGCGCACGATATGTGTGTGTTCATTCTCTCAGGGTGATAACTCTGCACACACAGATTACCTCCCTAATGAAGTGGCCTGTGAGAACAGCCCAGCTCATTTCAACACCAGAGCACTGATTTAGAACACTGAGCTAGGTGTAAATCACACAGGAAATGAGGAGCGCTGATTTAGAACACTGAGCTAGGTGTAAATCACACAGGAAATGAGGAGCGCTGATTTAGAACACTGAACTAGGTGTAAATCACACAGGAAATGAGGAACGCTGATTTAGAACACTGAACTAGGTGTAAATCACACAGGAAATGAGGAACGCTGATTTAGAACACTGACCTAGGTGTAAATCACACAGGAAATGAGGAGTGCTGATTTAGAACACTGAGCTAGGTGTAAATCACACAGGAAATGAGGAGCGCTGATTTAGAACACTGAACTAGGTGTAAATCACACAGGAAATGAGGAGCGCTGATTTAGAACACTGAGCTAGGTGTAAATCACACAGGAAATGAGGAACGCTGATTTAGAACACTGAACTAGGTGTAAATCACACAGGAAATGAGGAGTGCTGATTTAGAACACTGAGCTAGGTGTAAATCACACAGGAAATGAGGAGTGCTGATTTAGAACACTGAGCTAGGTGTAAATCACACAGGAAATGAGGAACGCTGATTTAGAACACTGATCTAGGTGTAAATCACACAGGAAATGAGGAGTGCTGATTTAGAACACTGCGCTAGGTGTAAATCACACAGGAAATGAGGAACGCTGATTTAGAACACTGATCTAGGTGTAAATCACACAGGAAATACATGAGTGTTTCTGGGTATGAGCTGCCATGTGGGTGTGCATGTGCACGTGTGGGTATATTAAATATGTATGCCACTCTACACAGAAATATGGCCAGCCCTCGCTCCATTGCCCTAGGGACAAGAGAGATCATTACAGATCACCTCTAAAACCCCCATGTATGACAGACCATTACTTACCACTGTTAATCACAACACACTGGATATAGTCCTGACTACATATACAGCGAGGGGAAAAGTATTTGATCCCCAGCTGATTTTGTAAATTTGCCCACTGACAAAGAAATGATCAGTCTATAATTTTAATGGTAGGTTAATTTGAACAGTGAGAGACAGAATAACAACAACAAAAAATCCAGAAAAACACATGTCAAAATATTATAAATTGATTTGCATTTTAATGAGCGAAATAAGTATTTGACCCCTCTGCAAAACATGACATAGTACTTGGTGGCAAAACCCTTGTTGGCAATCACAGAGGTCAGAAGTTTCTTGTAGTTGGCCACCAGGTTTGTACACATCTCAGGAGGGATTTTGTCCCACTCCTCTTTACAGATCTTCTCCAAGTCATTAAGGTTTCGAGGCTGACGTTTGGCAACTCGAACCTTCAGCTCCCTCCACAGATTTTCTATGGGATTAAGGTCTTGAGTCTGGCTAGGCCACTCCATGACCTTAATGTACTTCTTCTTGAGCCACTCCTTTGTTGCCTTGGCCGTGTGTTTTGGGTCATTGTCATGCTGGAATACCCATTCACGACCCATTTTCAATGCCCTGGCTGAGGGAAGGAGGTTCTCACCTAAGATTTGACGGTACATGGCCCCGTCCATTGTCCCTTTGATGCGGTGAAGTTGTGCTGTCCCCTTAGCAGAAAAACACCCCCAAAGCATAATGTTTCCACCTCCATGTTTGATGGTGTTCTTGGGGTCATAGGCAGCATTCTACTCCTCCTACAAACACGGTGAGTTGAGTTGATGCCAAAGAGCTCCATTTTGGTCTCATCTGACCACAACACTTTCACCCAGTTGTCCTCCTGAATCATTCAGATGTTCATTGACAAACTTCAGACAGGAATGTATATGTGCTTTCTTGAGCAGGGGGACCTTGCGGGCGCTGCAGGATTTCAGTCCTTCACGGCGTAGTGTGTTACCAATTGTTTTCTTGGTGACTATGGTACCAGCTGCCTTGAGATCATTGACAAGATCCTCTCGTGTAGTTCTGGGCTGATTCCTCACCGTTCTCATGATCATTGCAACTCCACGAGGTGAGGTCTTGCATGGAGCCCCAGGCCGAGGGAGATTGACAGTTCTTGTCAATCTTGTCCCTGACATCCTTGGAGAGCTCTTTGGTCTTGGCCATGGTGGAGAGTTTGGAATCTGATTGATTGCTTCTGTGGACAGGTGTATTTTATACAGGTAACAAGCTGAGATTGGGAGCACTCCCTTTAAGAATGTGCTCCTAATCTCAGCTCGTTACCTGTATAAAAGACACCTGGGAGCCAGAAATCTTTCTGATTGAGGGGGGGTCAAATATTTATTTTGCTCATTAAAATGCAAATCAATTTATAACATTTTTGACATGCGTTTTCAGGATTTTTTTGTTGTTATTTTGTCTCTCACTGTTCAAATAAACCTACCATTAAAATTATAGATCATTTCTTTGTCAGTGGGAAAACATACAAAATCAGCAGGGATCAAATACTTTTTTCCCTCACTGTAGCTAGGATGTGGCTATTCTAACTATACTTCAGTTCCTCAAACATCTCTATCCCTCAAATCTAATGGTCTGATCAAAGGGATTTGTCATCAAATCAAAGTTTATTGGTCACGTACACATATTTTCAGATAGTATTGCAGGTGCTGCAAAATGCTTGTTTCTTGCTCCAACAGTGTATTAATACTTGTTTCTAGCTCCAACAGTCCAGTAATACTTGTTTCTTGCTCCAACAGTGCATTAATACTTGTTTCTAGCTCCAACAGTCCAGTAATACTTGTTTTTTGCTCCAACAGTCCAGTAATACTTGTTTCTAGCTCCAACAGTGCAGTAATACTTGTTTCTAGCTCCAACAGTGCAGTAATACTTGTTTCTAGCTCCAACAGTCCAGTAATACTTGTTTCTTGCAATACTTGTTTTTTGCTCCAACAGTGCAGTAATAGTTGTTTCTATTTCCAACAGTGCAGTAATACTTGTTTCTAGCTCCAATAGTGCAGTAATACTTGTTTCTTGCTCCAACAGTGCAGTAATACTTGTTTCTAGCTCCAATAGTGCAGTAATACTTGTTTCTAGCTCCAACAGTCCAGTAATACTTGTTTCTAGCTCCAACAGTGCATTAATACTTGTTTCTAGCTCCAACAGTCCAGTAATACTTGTTTCTAGCTCCAACAGTCCAGTAATACTTGTTTCTTGCAATACTTGTTTTTTGCTCCAACAGTGCAGTAATAGTTGTTTCTATTTCCAATAGTGCAGTAATACTTGTTTCTAGCTCCAACAGTCCAGTAATACTTGTTTCTAGCTCCAATAGTGCAGTAATACTTGTTTCTTGCTCCAACAGTGCAGTAATACTTGTTTCTAGCTCCAACAGTGCAGTAATACTTGTTTCTTGCTCCAACAGTGCAGTAATACTTGTTTCTAGCTCCAATAGTGCAGTAATACTTGTTTCTTGCTCCAACAGTGCAGTAATACTTGTTTCTAGCTCCAACAGTGCAGTAATACTTGTTTCTAGCTCCACCAGTCCAGTAATACTTGTTTCTAGCTCCAACAGTCCAGTAATACTTGTTTCTAGCTTGAACAGTGCAGTAATACTTGTTTCTAGCTCCACCAGTCCAGTAATACCTGTTTCTAGCTCCAACAGTCCAGTAATACTTGTTTCTAGCTCCAACAGTGCAGTAATACTTGTTTCTAGCTCCAACATTGCAGTAATACTTGTTTCTTGCAATACTTGTTTTTTGCTCCAACAGTGTAGTAATACTTGTTTCTAGCTCCAACAGTCCAGTAATACTTGTTTCTTGCTCCAACAGTGCAGTAATACTTGTTTCTAGCTCCACCAGTCCAGTAATACTTGTTTCTAGCTCCAACAGTCCAGTAATACTTGTTTCTAGCTCCAACAGTGCAGTAATACTTGTTTCTAGCTCCAACATTGCAGTAATACTTGTTTCTTGCAATACTTGTTTTTTGCTCCAACAGTGCAGTAATACTTGTTTCTAGCTCCAACAGTCCAGTAATACTTGTTTCTTGTTTCTTGCTCCAACAGTGCAGTAATACTTGTTTCTAGCTCCAACATTGCAGTAATACTTGTTTCTTGCAATACTTGTTTTTTGCTCCAACAGTGCAGTAATAGTTGTTTCTATTTCCAACAGTGCAGTAATACTTGTTTCTAGCTCCAATAGTGCAGTAATACTTGTTTCTTGCTCCAACAGTGCAGTAATACTTGTTTCTAGCTCCAACAGTGCAGTAATACTTGTTTCTAGCTCCAACAGTGCAGTAATACTTGTTTCTTGCTCCAACAGTGCAGTAATACTTGTATCTAGCTCCAACATTGCAGTAATACTTGTTTCTAGCTCCAACATTGCAGTAATACTTGTTTCTAGCTCCAACAGTGCAGTAATACTTGTTTCTAGCTCCAACATTGCAGTAATACTTGTTTCTTGCTCCAACATTGCAGTAATACTTGTTTCTAGCTCCAACAGTGCAGTAATACTTGTTTCTAGCTCCAACAGTGCAGTAATACTTGTTTCTAGCTCCAACATTGCAGTAATACTTGTTTCTTGCTCCAACATTGCAGTAATACTTGTTTCTAGCTCCAACAGTGCAGTAATACTTGTTTCTAGCTCCAACAGTGCAGTAATAGTTGTTTCTAGCTCCAACAGTCCAGTAATACTTGTTTCTAACTCCACCAGTCCAGTAATGCTTGTTTCTCGCTCCAACAGTCCAGTAATACTTGTTTCTAGCTCCAACAGTGCAGTAATACTTGTTTCTAGCTCCAACAGTCCAGTAATACTTGTTTCTAGCTCCAATAGTGCAGTAATACTTGTTTCTAGCTCCAACAGTCCAGTAATACTTGTTTCTTGCAATACTTGTTTCTTGCTCCAACAGTGCAGTAATACCTGTTTCTAGCTCCAATAGTGCAGTAATACTTGTTTCTTGCTCCAACAGTGCAGTAATACTTGTTTCTAGCTCCACCAGTCCAGTAATACTTGTTTCTAGCTCCAACAGTCCAGTAATACTTGTTTCTAGCTCCAACAGTGCAGTAATACTTGTTTCTAGCTCCAACATTGCAGTAATACTTGTTTCTTGCAATACTTGTTTTTTGCTCCAACAGTGCAGTAATACTTGTTTCTAGCTCCAACAGTCCAGTAATACTTGTTTCTTGATCCAACAGTGCAGTAATACTTGTTTCTAGCTCCAACAGTGCAGTAATACTTGTTTCTAGCTCCAACATTGCAGTAATACTTGTTTCTTGCAATACTTGTTTTTTGCTCCAACAGTGCAGTAATAGTTGTTTCTATTTCCAACAGTGCAGTAATACTTGTTTCTAGCTCCAACAGTGCAGTAATACTTGTTTCTAGCTCCAATAGTGCAGTAATACTTGTTTCTTGCTCCAACAGTGCAGTAATACTTGTTTCTAGCTCCAACAGTGCAGTAATACTTGTTTCTAGCTCCAACAGTGCAGTAATACTTGTTTCTTGCTCCAACAGTGCAGTAATACTTGTATCTAGCTCCAACATTGCAGTAATACTTGTTTCTAGCTCCAACATTGCAGTAATACTTGTTTCTAGCTCCAACAGTGCAGTAATACTTGTTTCTAGCTCCAACATTGCAGTAATACTTGTTTCTTGCTCCAACATTGCAGTAATACTTGTTTCTAGCTCCAACAGTGCAGTAATACTTGTTTCTAGCTCCAACAGTGCAGTAATACTTGTTTCTAGCTCCAACATTGCAGTAATACTTGTTTCTTGCTCCAACATTGCAGTAATACTTGTTTCTAGCTCCAACAGTGCAGTAATACTTGTTTCTAGCTCCAACAGTGCAGTAATAGTTGTTTCTAGCTCCAACAGTCCAGTAATACTTGTTTCTAACTCCACCAGTCCAGTAATGCTTGTTTCTCGCTCCAACAGTCCAGTAATACTTGTTTCTAGCTCCAACAGTGCAGTAATACTTGTTTCTAGCTCCAACAGTCCAGTAATACTTGTTTCTAGCTCCAATAGTGCAGTAATACTTGTTTCTAGCTCCAACAGTCCAGTAATACTTGTTTCTTGCAATACTTGTTTCTTGCTCCAACAGTGCAGTAATACCTGTTTCTAGCTCCAATAGTGCAGTAATACTTGTTTCTTGCTCCAACAGTGCAGTAATACTTGTTTCTAGCTCCACCAGTCCAGTAATACTTGTTTCTAGCTCCAACAGTCCAGTAATACTTGTTTCTAGCTCCAACAGTGCAGTAATACTTGTTTCTAGCTCCAACATTGCAGTAATACTTGTTTCTTGCAATACTTGTTTTTTGCTCCAACAGTGCAGTAATACTTGTTTCTAGCTCCAACAGTCCAGTAATACTTGTTTCTTGATCCAACAGTGCAGTAATACTTGTTTCTAGCTCCAACAGTGCAGTAATACTTGTTTCTAGCTCCAACATTGCAGTAATACTTGTTTCTTGCAATACTTGTTTTTTGCTCCAACAGTGCAGTAATACTTGTTTCTAGCTCCAACAGTCCAGTAATACTTGTTTTTTGCTCCAACAGTGCAGTAATAGTTGTTTCTATTTCCAACAGTGCAGTAATACTTGTTTCTAGCTCCAATAGTGCAGTAATACTTGTTTCTTGCTCCAACATTGCAGTAATACTTGTTTCTAGCTCCAACAGTGCAGTAATACTTGTTTCTAGCTCCAACAGTGCAGTAATACTTGTTTCTAGCTCCAACAGTCCAGTAATACTTGTTTCTAGCTCCAATAGTGCAGTAATACTTGTTTCTAGCTCCAACAGTCCAGTAATACTTGTTTCTTGCAATACTTGTTTCTTGCTCCAACAGTGCAGTAATACCTGTTTCTAGCTCCAATAGTGCAGTAATACTTGTTTCTTGCTCCAACAGTGCAGTAATACTTGTTTCTAGCTCCACCAGTCCAGTAATACTTGTTTCTAGCTCCAACAGTCCAGTAATACTTGTTTCTAGCTCCAACAGTGCAGTAATACTTGTTTCTAGCTCCAACATTGCAGTAATACTTGTTTCTTGCAATACTTGTTTTTTGCTCCAACAGTGCAGTAATACTTGTTTCTAGCTCCAACAGTCCAGTAATACTTGTTTCTTGATCCAACAGTGCAGTAATACTTGTTTCTAGCTCCAACAGTGCAGTAATACTTGTTTCTAGCTCCAACATTGCAGTAATACTTGTTTCTTGCAATACTTGTTTTTTGCTCCAACAGTGCAGTAATACTTGTTTCTAGCTCCAACAGTCCAGTAATACTTGTTTTTTGCTCCAACAGTGCAGTAATAGTTGTTTCTATTTCCAACAGTGCAGTAATACTTGTTTCTAGCTCCAATAGTGCAGTAATACTTGTTTCTTGCTCCAACATTGCAGTAATACTTGTTTCTAGCTCCAACAGTGCAGTAATACTTGTTTCTAGCTCCAACAGTGCAGTAATACTTGTTTCTAGCTCCAACATTGCAGTAATACTTGTTTCTTGCTCCAACATTGCAGTAATACTTGTTTCTTGCTCCAACATTGCAGTAATACTTGTTTCTAGCTCCAACAGTGCAGTAATACTTGTTTCTAGCTCCAACAGTGCAGTAATAGTTGTTTCTAGCTCCAACAGTCCAGTAATACTTGTTTCTAACTCCACCAGTCCAGTAATGCTTGTTTCTCGCTCCAACAGTCCAGTAATACTTGTTTCTAGCTCCAACAGTGCAGTAATACTTGTTTCTAGCTCCAACAGTCCAGTAATACTTGTTTCTAGCTCCAATAGTGCAGTAATACTTGTTTCTAGCTCCAACAGTCCAGTAATACTTGTTTCTTGCAATACTTGTTTCTTGCTCCAACAGTGCAGTAATACCTGTTTCTAGCTCCAATAGTGCAGTAATACTTGTTTCTTGCTCCAACAGTGCAGTAATACTTGTTTCTAGCTCCACCAGTCCAGTAATACTTGTTTCTAGCTCCAACAGTCCAGTAATACTTGTTTCTAGCTCCAACAGTGCAGTAATACTTGTTTCTAGCTCCAACATTGCAGTAATACTTGTTTCTTGCAATACTTGTTTTTTGCTCCAACAGTGCAGTAATACTTGTTTCTAGCTCCAACAGTCCAGTAATACTTGTTTCTTGATCCAACAGTGCAGTAATACTTGTTTCTAGCTCCAACAGTGCAGTAATACTTGTTTCTAGCTCCAACATTGCAGTAATACTTGTTTCTTGCAATACTTGTTTTTTGCTCCAACAGTGCAGTAATAGTTGTTTCTATTTCCAACAGTGCAGTAATACTTGTTTCTAGCTCCAACAGTGCAGTAATACTTGTTTCTAGCTCCAATAGTGCAGTAATACTTGTTTCTTGCTCCAACAGTGCAGTAATACTTGTTTCTAGCTCCAACAGTGCAGTAATACTTGTTTCTAGCTCCAACAGTGCAGTAATACTTGTTTCTTGCTCCAACAGTGCAGTAATACTTGTATCTAGCTCCAACATTGCAGTAATACTTGTTTCTAGCTCCAACATTGCAGTAATACTTGTTTCTAGCTCCAACAGTGCAGTAATACTTGTTTCTAGCTCCAACATTGCAGTAATACTTGTTTCTTGCTCCAACATTGCAGTAATACTTGTTTCTAGCTCCAACAGTGCAGTAATACTTGTTTCTAGCTCCAACAGTGCAGTAATACTTGTTTCTAGCTCCAACATTGCAGTAATACTTGTTTCTTGCTCCAACATTGCAGTAATACTTGTTTCTAGCTCCAACAGTGCAGTAATACTTGTTTCTAGCTCCAACAGTGCAGTAATAGTTGTTTCTAGCTCCAACAGTCCAGTAATACTTGTTTCTAACTCCACCAGTCCAGTAATGCTTGTTTCTCGCTCCAACAGTCCAGTAATACTTGTTTCTAGCTCCAACAGTGCAGTAATACTTGTTTCTAGCTCCAACAGTCCAGTAATACTTGTTTCTAGCTCCAATAGTGCAGTAATACTTGTTTCTAGCTCCAACAGTCCAGTAATACTTGTTTCTTGCAATACTTGTTTCTTGCTCCAACAGTGCAGTAATACCTGTTTCTAGCTCCAATAGTGCAGTAATACTTGTTTCTTGCTCCAACAGTGCAGTAATACTTGTTTCTAGCTCCACCAGTCCAGTAATACTTGTTTCTAGCTCCAACAGTCCAGTAATACTTGTTTCTAGCTCCAACAGTGCAGTAATACTTGTTTCTAGCTCCAACATTGCAGTAATACTTGTTTCTTGCAATACTTGTTTTTTGCTCCAACAGTGCAGTAATACTTGTTTCTAGCTCCAACAGTCCAGTAATACTTGTTTCTTGATCCAACAGTGCAGTAATACTTGTTTCTAGCTCCAACAGTGCAGTAATACTTGTTTCTAGCTCCAACATTGCAGTAATACTTGTTTCTTGCAATACTTGTTTTTTGCTCCAACAGTGCAGTAATAGTTGTTTCTATTTACAACAGTGCAGTAATACTTGTTTCTAGCTCCAATAGTGCAGTAATACTTGTTTCTTGCTCCAACATTGCAGTAATACTTGTTTCTAGCTCCAACAGTGCAGTAATACTTGTTTCTAGCTCCAACAGTGCAGTAATACTTGTTTCTAGCTCCAACATTGCAGTAATACTTGTTTCTTGCTCCAACATTGCAGTAATACTTGTTTCTAGCTCCAACAGTGCAGTAATACTTGTTTCTAGCTCCAACAGTGCAGTAATAGTTGTTTCTAGCTCCAACAGTCCAGTAATACTTGTTTCTAACTCCACCAGTCCAGTAATGCTTGTTTCTCGCTCCAACAGTCCAGTAATACTTGTTTCTTGCAATACTTGTTTCTTGCTCCAACAGTGCAGTAATAGTTGTTTCTATTTCCAACAGTGCAGTAATACTTGTTTCTAGCTCCAACAGTGCAGTAATACTTGTTTCTAGCTCCAATAGTGCAGTAATACTTGTTTCTTGCTCCAACAGTGCAGTAATACTTGTTTCTAGCTCCAACAGTGCAGTAATACTTGTTTCTAGCTCCAACAGTGCAGTAATACTTGTTTCTTGCTCCAACAGTGCAGTAATACTTGTATCTAGCTCCAACATTGCAGTAATACTTGTTTCTAGCTCCAACATTGCAGTAATACTTGTTTCTAGCTCCAACAGTGCAGTAATACTTGTTTCTAGCTCCAACATTGCAGTAATACTTGTTTCTTGCTCCAACATTGCAGTAATACTTGTTTCTAGCTCCAACAGTGCAGTAATACTTGTTTCTAGCTCCAACAGTGCAGTAATACTTGTTTCTAGCTCCAACATTGCAGTAATACTTGTTTCTTGCTCCAACATTGCAGTAATACTTGTTTCTAGCTCCAACAGTGCAGTAATACTTGTTTCTAGCTCCAACAGTGCAGTAATAGTTGTTTCTAGCTCCAACAGTCCAGTAATACTTGTTTCTAACTCCACCAGTCCAGTAATGCTTGTTTCTCGCTCCAACAGTCCAGTAATACTTGTTTCTAGCTCCAACAGTGCAGTAATACTTGTTTCTAGCTCCAACAGTCCAGTAATACTTGTTTCTAGCTCCAATAGTGCAGTAATACTTGTTTCTAGCTCCAACAGTCCAGTAATACTTGTTTCTTGCAATACTTGTTTCTTGCTCCAACAGTGCAGTAATACCTGTTTCTAGCTCCAATAGTGCAGTAATACTTGTTTCTTGCTCCAACAGTGCAGTAATACTTGTTTCTAGCTCCACCAGTCCAGTAATACTTGTTTCTAGCTCCAACAGTCCAGTAATACTTGTTTCTAGCTCCAACAGTGCAGTAATACTTGTTTCTAGCTCCAACATTGCAGTAATACTTGTTTCTTGCAATACTTGTTTTTTGCTCCAACAGTGCAGTAATACTTGTTTCTAGCTCCAACAGTCCAGTAATACTTGTTTCTTGATCCAACAGTGCAGTAATACTTGTTTCTAGCTCCAACAGTGCAGTAATACTTGTTTCTAGCTCCAACATTGCAGTAATACTTGTTTCTTGCAATACTTGTTTTTTGCTCCAACAGTGCAGTAATAGTTGTTTCTATTTACAACAGTGCAGTAATACTTGTTTCTAGCTCCAATAGTGCAGTAATACTTGTTTCTTGCTCCAACATTGCAGTAATACTTGTTTCTAGCTCCAACAGTGCAGTAATACTTGTTTCTAGCTCCAACAGTGCAGTAATACTTGTTTCTAGCTCCAACATTGCAGTAATACTTGTTTCTTGCTCCAACATTGCAGTAATACTTGTTTCTAGCTCCAACAGTGCAGTAATACTTGTTTCTAGCTCCAACAGTGCAGTAATAGTTGTTTCTAGCTCCAACAGTCCAGTAATACTTGTTTCTAACTCCACCAGTCCAGTAATGCTTGTTTCTCGCTCCAACAGTCCAGTAATACTTGTTTCTAGCTCCAACAGTGCAGTAATACTTGTTTCTAGCTCCAACAGTCCAGTAATACTTGTTTCTAGCTCCAATAGTGCAGTAATACTTGTTTCTAGCTCCAACAGTCCAGTAATACTTGTTTCTTGCAATACTTGTTTCTTGCTCCAACAGTGCAGTAATACCTGTTTCTAGCTCCAATAGTGCAGTAATACTTGTTTCTTGCTCCAACAGTGCAGTAATACTTGTTTCTAGCTCCACCAGTCCAGTAATACTTGTTTCTAGCTCCAACAGTCCAGTAATACTTGTTTCTAGCTCCAACAGTGCAGTAATACTTGTTTCTAGCTCCAACATTGCAGTAATACTTGTTTCTTGCAATACTTGTTTTTTGCTCCAACAGTGCAGTAATACTTGTTTCTAGCTCCAACAGTCCAGTAATACTTGTTTCTTGATCCAACAGTGCAGTAATACTTGTTTCTAGCTCCAACAGTGCAGTAATACTTGTTTCTAGCTCCAACATTGCAGTAATACTTGTTTCTTGCAATACTTGTTTTTTGCTCCAACAGTGCAGTAATAGTTGTTTCTATTTCCAACAGTGCAGTAATACTTGTTTCTAGCTCCAATAGTGCAGTAATACTTGTTTCTTGCTCCAACAGTGCAGTAATACTTGTTTCTAGCTCCAATAGTGCAGTAATACTTGTTTCTTGCTCCAACAGTGCAGTAATACTTGTTTCTAGCTCCAACATTGCAGTAATACTTGTTTCTAGCTCCAACAGTGCAGTAATACTTGTTTCTAGCTCCAACAGTGCAGTAATACTTGTTTCTTGCTCCAACAGTGCAGTAATACTTGTTTCTAGCTCCAACATTGCAGTAATACTTGTTTCTAGCTCCAACATTGCAGTAATACTTGTTTCTAGCTCCAACAGTGCAGTAATACTTGTTTCTAGCTCCAACATTGCAGTAATACTTGTTTCTTGCTCCAACATTGCAGTAATACTTGTTTCTAGCTCCAACAGTGCAGTAATACTTGTTTCTAGCTCCAACAGTGCAGTAATAGTTGTTTCTAGCTCCAACAGTCCAGTAATACTTGTTTCTAGCTCCACCAGTCCAGTAATGCTTGTTTCTCGCTCCAACAGTCCAGTAATACTTGTTTCTAGCTCCAACAGTGCAGTAATACTTGTTTCTAGCTCCAACAGTCCAGTAATACTTGTTTCTAGCTCCAATAGTGCAGTAATACTTGTTTCTAGCTCCAACAGTCCAGTAATACTTGTTTCTTGCAATACTTGTTTATTGCTCCAACAGTGCAGTGATACTTGTTTCTAGCTCCAATAGTGCAGTAATACTTGTTTCTTGCTCCAACAGTGCAGTAATACTTGTTTCTAGCTCCAACAGTGCAGTAATAGTTGTTTCTAGCTCCACCAGTCCAGTAATACTTGTTTCTAGCTCCAACAGTCCAGTAATACTTGTTTCTAGCTCCAACAGTGCAGTAATACTTGTTTCTAGCTCCACCAGTCCAGTAATACTTGTTTCTAGCTCCAACAGTCCAGTAATACTTGTTTCTAGCTCCAACAGTGCAGTAATACTTGTTTCTAGCTCCAACATTGCAGTAATACTTGTTTCCTGCAATACTTGTTTTTTGCTCCAACAGTGCAGTAATACTTGTTTCTAGCTCCAACAGTCCAGTAATACTTGTTTCTTGCTCCAACAGTGCAGTAATACTTGTTTCTAGCTCCAACAGTGCAGTAATACTTGTTTCTAGCTCCAACATTGCAGTAATACTTGTTTCTTGCAATACTTGTTTCTAGCTCCAACAGTGCAGTAATACTTGTTTCTAGCTCCACCAGTCCAGTAATACTTGTTTCTAGCTCCAACAGTCCAGTAATACTTGTTTCTAGCTCCAACAGTGCAGTAATACTTGTTTCTAGCTCCAACATTGCAGTAATACTTGTTTCTTGCAATACTTGTTTTTTGCTCCAACAATGCAGTAATACTTGTTTCTAGCTCCAACAGTCCAGTAATACTTGTTTCTTGCTTCAACAGTGCAGTAATACTTGTTTCTAGCTCCAACAGTGCAGTAATACTTGTTTCTAGCTCCAACATTGCAGTAATACTTGTTTCTTGCAATACTTGTTTTTTGCTCCAACAGTGCAGTAATAGTTGTTTCTATTTCCAACAGTGCAGTAATACTTGTTTCTAGCTCCAATAGTGCAGTAATACTTGTTTCTAGCTCCAACAGTGCAGTAATAGTTGTTTCTAGCTCCAACAGTCCAGTAATACTTGTTTCTAACTCCACCAGTCCAGTAATGCTTGTTTCTCGCTCCAACAGTCCAGTAATACTTGTTTCTAGCTCCAACAGTGCAGTAATACTTGTTTCTAGCTCCAACAGTCCAGTAATACTTGTTTCTAGCTCCAATAGTGCAGTAATACTTGTTTCTAGCTCCAACAGTCCAGTAATACTTGTTTCTTGCAATACTTGTTTCTTGCTCCAACAGTGCAGTAATACCTGTTTCTAGCTCCAATAGTGCAGTAATACTTGTTTCTTGCTCCAACAGTGCAGTAATACTTGTTTCTAGCTCCACCAGTCCAGTAATACTTGTTTCTAGCACCAACAGTCCAGTAATACTTGTTTCTAGCTCCAACAGTGCAGTAATACTTGTTTCTAGCTCCAACATTGCAGTAATACTTGTTTCTTGCAATACTTGTTTTTTGCTCCAACAGTGCAGTAATACTTGTTTCTAGCTCCAACAGTCCAGTAATACTTGTTTCTTGATCCAACAGTGCAGTAATACTTGTTTCTAGCTCCAACAGTGCAGTAATACTTGTTTCTAGCTCCAACATTGCAGTAATACTTGTTTCTTGCAATACTTGTTTTTTGCTCCAACAGTGCAGTAATAGTTGTTTCTATTTCCAACAGTGCAGTAATACTTGTTTCTAGCTCCAATAGTGCAGTAATACTTGTTTCTTGCTCCAACAGTGCAGTAATACTTGTTTCTAGCTCCAATAGTGCAGTAATACTTGTTTCTTGCTCCAACAGTGCAGTAATACTTGTTTCTAGCTCCAACATTGCAGTAATACTTGTTTCTAGCTCCAACAGTGCAGTAATACTTGTTTCTAGCTCCAACAGTGCAGTAATACTTGTTTCTTGCTCCAACAGTGCAGTAATACTTGTTTCTAGCTCCAACATTGCAGTAATACTTGTTTCTAGCTCCAACATTGCAGTAATACTTGTTTCTAGCTCCAACAGTGCAGTAATACTTGTTTCTAGCTCCAACATTGCAGTAATACTTGTTTCTTGCTCCAACATTGCAGTAATACTTGTTTCTAGCTCCAACAGTGCAGTAATACTTGTTTCTAGCTCCAACAGTGCAGTAATAGTTGTTTCTAGCTCCAACAGTCCAGTAATACTTGTTTCTAGCTCCACCAGTCCAGTAATGCTTGTTTCTCGCTCCAACAGTCCAGTAATACTTGTTTCTAGCTCCAACAGTGCAGTAATACTTGTTTCTAGCTCCAACAGTCCAGTAATACTTGTTTCTAGCTCCAATAGTGCATTAATACTTGTTTCTAGCTCCAACAGTCCAGTAATACTTGTTTCTTGCAATACTTGTTTCTTGCTCCAACAGTGCAGTGATACTTGTTTCTAGCTCCAATAGTGCAGTAATACTTGTTTCTTGCTCCAACAGTGCAGTAATACTTGTTTCTAGCTCCAACAGTGCAGTAATAGTTGTTTCTAGCTCCACCAGTCCAGTAATACTTGTTTCTAGCTCCAACAGTCCAGTAATACTTGTTTCTAGCTCCAACAGTGCAGTAATACTTGTTTCTAGCTCCACCAGTCCAGTAATACTTGTTTCTAGCTCCAACAGTCCAGTAATACTTGTTTCTAGCTCCAACAGTGCAGTAATACTTGTTTCTAGCTCCAACATTGCAGTAATACTTGTTTCTTGCAATACTTGTTTTTTGCTCCAACAGTGCAGTAATACTTGTTTCTAGCTCCAACAGTCCAGTAATACTTGTTTCTTGCTCCAACAGTGCAGTAATACTTGTTTCTTGCAATACTTGTTTTTTGCTCCAACAGTGCAGTAATAGTTGTTTCTATTTCCAACAGTGCAGTAATAGTTGTTTCTATTTCCAACAGTGCAGTAATACTTGTTTCTAGCTCCAATAGTGCAGTAATACTTGTTTCTTGCTCCAACAGTGCAGTAATACTTGTTTCTAGCTCCAATAGTGCAGTAATACTTGTTTCTTGCTCCAACAGTGCAGTAATACTTGTTTCTAGCTCCAACATTGCAGTAATACTTGTTTCTAGCTCCAACAGTGCAGTAATACTTGTTTCTAGCTCCAACAGTCCAGTAATACTTGTTTCTTGCTCCAACAGTGCAGTAATACTTGTTTCTAGCTCCAACAGTCCAGTAATACTTGTTTCTTGCTCCAACAGTGCAGTAATACTTGTTTCTAGCTCCAACAGTGCAGTAATAGTTGTTTCTAGCTCCACCAGTCCAGTAATACTTGTTTCTAGCTCCAACAGTCCAGTAATACTTGTTTCTAGCTCCAACAGTGCAGTAATACTTGTTTCTAGCTCCACCAGTCCAGTAATACTTGTTTCTAGCTCCAACAGTCCAGTAATACTTGTTTCTAGCTCCAACAGTGCAGTAATACTTGTTTCTAGCTCCAACATTGCAGTAATACTTGTTTCTTGCAATACTTGTTTTTTGCTCCAACAATGCAGTAATACTTGTTTCTAGCTCCAACAGTCCAGTAATACTTGTTTCTTGCTCCAACAGTGCAGTAATACTTGTTTCTAGCTCCAACAGTGCAGTAATACTTGTTTCTAGCTCCAACATTGCAGTAATACTTGTTTCTTGCAATACTTGTTTTTTGCTCCAACAGTGCAGTAATAGTTGTTTCTATTTCCAACAGTGCAGTAATACTTGTTTCTAGCTCCAATAGTGCAGTAATACTTGTTTCTTGCTCCAACAGTGCAGTAATACTTGTTTCTAGCTCCAATAGTGCAGTAATACTTGTTTCTTGCTCCAACAGTGCAGTAATACTTGTTTCTAGCTCCAACATTGCAGTAATACTTGTTTCTAGCTCCAACAGTGCAGTAATACTTGTTTCTAGCTCCAACAGTCCAGTAATACTTGTTTCTTGCTCCAACAGTGCAGTAATACTTGTTTCTAGCTCCAACAGTCCAGTAATACTTGTTTCTTGCTCCAACAGTGCAGTAATACTTGTTTCTAGCTCCAACATTGCAGTAATACTTGTTTCTAGCTCCAACAGTGCAGTAATACTTGTTTCTAGCTCCAACATTGCAGTAATACTTGTTTCTAGCTCCAACAGTGCAGTAATACTTGTTTCTAGCTCCAACAGTGCAGTAATACTTGTTTCTAGCTCCAACAGTGCAGTAATAGTTGTTTCTAGCTCCAACAGTCCAGTAATACCTGTTTCTAGCTCCACCAGTCCAGTAATGCTTGTTTCTAGCTCCAACAGTGCAGTAATACTTGTTTCTAGCTCCAACAGTCCAGTAATGCTTGTTTCTAGCTCCAACAGTCCAGTAATACTTGTTTCTAGCTCCAACAGTGCAGTAATACTTGTTTCTAGCTCCAACAGTCCAGTAATACTTGTTTCTAGCTCCAACAGTGCAGTAATGCCTAGCAATAATAATTAAAAAAATACACACATAATACAGAAAAATACAGGAGAAATACCAGAACGAGTGATGTCAGAGACCAGATCATACTGAATATATGAAGTATGTTTTTTCTCCAGATTACCCATTAGAGTAAGATACAGTACCACACTAGATACCAACCTATGCTGCAAATAGCTGTCAGAAACAGACACTCTTTGTGTTCCAGGAAGTACTGACATCAGTGATCGTCTCTTACCGAGGCTGAGTCAAATACAGTGAGCTGATGAAGGACCGCCCCCTGCACTGTGAACCATGATTTCTCTACTGTCGCTGTGACCTTTTATTGACCCTTTCAACAGCACAGCAATGAGAAGATTGCCCCTATCGACCTCTAATCCATCCACTATACTTCCCTTCTCTCTTCTCCCATCCCCCCTTCCCTAATTTCTCTTCGACTCTATTTCAATCTGATGCTCTCGCTCTTTCTCTCTCAGCTTTTTATAGCTCATAAGGTTAGTTATTATCCTCTGAAAGAGAAGGTTTCAGAATCCATTTGGCTGTTAGACTCTGACAGAAACAGAAGGCATGTCGTTGACCTGTATGACAGTGTGCTGGCGTACAGGTACGGGTATGTGACTGGGCCTGGGTCCGTGTGCGTTGGCGTGAGCGGAGCCCCGTGTAATAAATCTCCTCCATGTCTCAGTGATCTCCCCGGCTCTCTGGCTGGAATGGCAGCGTGTAGCTTCCGCTGGTCTGTCACTCTCCGCCAGGGCAGCACCAGGCTTCACTGCCTGGCCAATCCCAGTCATTGTAATAATGGGCCAGAGCAAATCACTCTGGCAGAAAGAACCAGGGAGCTCCATCTGTGGAGAATCTCCAGTACGGTAGGTGGTATCTCTGGTTCTTAGGGTGGATTTACATTAGTCAAATATGTCTAGTGAGATGTACGTCACTTCACCATCAGATCTTCCTGTTTACACTAGCCCTGGTGCAGTGAGTGCATGATTCCTGCTTCATGTGTGAGTGCAGCTTTTAGCATATACCGTAAATACCATAGTATATAGACAAATGAAATAAGGATAGCTTTTCAAACTATACAGGAGATTCTCATCTAAACCATATTGCACAGTGTTACACACTTTATTAATGCAATGATTCAGAAATGTGGGGATGTTTTTAAAGCCTTTCATTTTCAATTTGTCTAACAGTGAAAAAATGCTGTCTAGTGGTATTAAGGTAAATCTCGCAGTGAGCCGTTGTCTTTATACTGTACTACTCAGAGGGGGTGTAGATGTTGTGTGGTGTAGATGTCTCCACCCGGAGGTAGTGTGGGAGACATATCTTAAAGAGAGATAAGTCTATACACTATAAGTACAGTAACTCTCCTGGATCTAGTTTGTGTTAAAGTCGTGTAAAGACCCTCCCTCCCTCCCCTCCATGGTGGAGAGGTGTTGAATGGTCTGTGTCGAAGCAACCTTCTGTCCGGTCTACTCTGTTCACTCATTTCATGGGTGGAAGTACCACCAAAAGACCAGGGAGATGAGACCATTGATCCTGTTCCAGTCATGTGCTCAGTCTAGCTGCAACATTTACATGTGTCAACAGATTAATTTTCTTAAAATCTCCCATTGTCACAGTTCTATTAGCCATGGCCATGTCATTCTCTGTCGCACGCATGCACACGCACACACACAAATCCAGTGAGAGGGTGGAATGTATCCCATTCAATCTCATCAGCCCCACCCAGTCATGAAGGTCAGTGCTGAGGATGTGTCCCATTCAGCCTGTAGAAAAGGTCATACCCACATCCTTAAAAACAGAGGTTCTGGGCTAATATAGAATACATGTGAAGAACAGGAAGGCCCACTGTTTATGCTCCCAGTTCACCTGTAATATAGAATACATGTGAAGAACAGGAAGGCCCACTGTTTATGCTCCCAGTTCACCTGTAATATAGAATACATGTGAAGAACAGGAAGACCCACTGTTTATGCTCCCAGTTCACCTGTAATATAGAATACATGTGAAGAACAGGAAGACCCACTGTTTATGCTCCCAGTTCACCTGTAATATAGAATACATGTGAAGAACAGGAAGACCCACTGTTTATGCTCCCAGTTCACCTGTAATATAGAATACATGTGAAGAACAGGAAGACCCACTGTTTATGCTCCCAGTTCACCTGTAATATAGAATACATGTGAAGAACAGGAAGGCCCACTGTTTATGCTCCCAGTTCACCTGTAGTATAGAATACATGTGAAGAACAGGAAGGCCCACTGTTTATGCTCCCAGTTCACCTTTAATATAGAATACATGTGAAGAACAGGAAGGCCCACTGTTTATGCTCCCAGTTCACCTGTAATATAGAATACATGTGAAGAACAGGAAGACCCACTGTTTATGCTCCCAGTTCACCTGTAATATAGAATACATGTGAAGAACAGGAAGACCCACTGTTTATGCTCCCAGTTCACCTGTAATATAGAATACATGTGAAGAACAGGAAGGCCCACTGTTTATGCTCCCAGTTCACCTGTAATATAGAATACATGTGAACAGGAAGACCCACTGTTTATGCTCCCAGTTCACCTGTAATATAGAATACATGTGAAGAACAGGAAGACCCACTGTTTATGCTCCCAGTTCACCTGTAATATAGAATACATGTGAAGAACAGGAAGACCCACTGTTTATGCTCCCAGTTCACCTGTAATATAGAATACATGTGAAGAACAGGAAGGCCCACTGTTTATGCTCCCAGTTCACCGTGTTATTGACAAAGTTTCCATCCGAAACAGCTCTTCGTCAGGTCAAACAGACTCAGCTATGATTTTCATGGGAGGGGTGAGCGAGGGAGAAGAGGAAACCATGAATGGCCCAGGAGGGTCAGCAGCACCGCGGACGTGGAAGAAGTGTGGGACGAGCAGAGGAGCAAGGCCGCTATTGGACACGCAGTCAGAATGCCTGAGTGTGATTAATCTTTCTTCACATCCCATCACCACTTCATGTGAGTTGGTCTTGAGTAAAGGCTGATCTTTCATCCCCACTGCATCACGTAATGGTTCTGACACTACAATAGTTTCAGAAATGATTTTGTACAATGAGACTTAGGGAGATCTTCTGCCCCATAAATGTGGATGTGTCAAGTATGGGTGAGACCAGTGTTCAGGCTATGGGTGACACAATAGAGAATGACATTTCCCAAAGAACGAAAAACCGTTCAGAGCCAAATCCACCGTTTGTCCGCCCAGATACAGAAATCCCTCCCTAGAAACAGACTGGTGGAAAAAGACGTCTCCTATTCTGAATAAGAAACGAGAATACAGAGTCTCGAATAATCTCCCTAAAGAACAGAGTCAAGCGTTAGATAAATGATAGTGCATAATGCTGATAACGGCGGAGCCGTGGGGTTGTTAAAACTGAATAATAATGTGAATGAGATCCAGGGACAATTAAACACCACCACTTTCTCCCTGCATATGTATGTGAGTCTATGGACATGATTAACCCCCTTAAGACAATGCACAATATCAGTAGTGATACTTATCGCTTGCTTTGATGTTGAATCCCTGTCTACAAACATCCCCCACCAGGGAGGCCTACAAGCTATTGCACACGGTCTTAGTCAACAGACCCACTGGTACACTGCCTAGTACCACCTGTATTGTTGAACTGGTAAGAACTTTTCCATGTTTGAAAATGACATGTTCATTCAACAGAAGGGAACTGCTATGGGTTGTAAAATGGCACTGAATTATGTCAATATGTATGTGGGGTTGTTTGAGAAGAATGTGATTTTCAGCCTTAACAATCCATTCTTGCACCATCTCAAGCTCTGGAAACACTTCAATGATGCTGTATTCCTTCTATTCCAGGGCACAGCAGAGGAACTTCATCGATTCCACTCCATCAATTCAAGCAGTGAACATCTGAAATTCACCCTCACCTTTGATGCGCATGAAAGAAGGGCTTTAGCATGGACCTATACAGTAAGCCAACTGACAGGAATTTCCTGTTAAAAACAACCAAGCATCCCAGAAAAGTGTTAGAAATAGCCCACATTAATATGTAGCCTAAGAAACAAGGTTCATGAAATCGATAACTTGCTAGTAATAGATTTTTAAATTTTATTTTACCTTTATTTAACTAGGCAAGTCAGTTAATAACAAATTCAATTATCTCTGAAACTCAGTTAGATCATACCGTTGATGATACAGTGGAAGCAATACATGGTTATAACATCTACAGAAAAGACATAAATGCCAATGGGGGCGGTGTTTTGCGGTCTGTATTCATAGCCACATTCCTGTAAAGCTTAGAGAGGATCGCATGTTAAATACTGTTGAAGTAACATGGCTACAGGTTCACCTGCCTCACCTATTCTTGTGGGAAGTTGCTATAGACCAAGTTCTAACAGTCAGTATCTGGATAATATGTGTGAAATGCATGATCATGTATGTGATATCAACAGAGAGGTATATTTTCTGGGTGACCTTAATATTGACTGGCTTTCATCAATCAATCAAATTTATTTTATATAGCCCTTCGTACATCAGCTGATATCTCAAAGTGCTGTTCATCAAGCTGCCCACTCAAGAAAAAGCTTCAAACTGTAACCAGTGCCTGAATCCTGGTTCAGGTTATCAGTCGACCTACCAGGATAGTTACAAACTGTAACCAGTGCCTGCAACCTGGTTCAGGTTATCAGTCGACCTACCAGAATAGTTACAAACTGTAACCAGTGCCTGCAACCTGGTTCAGGTTATCAGTCGACCTACCAGGGTATTTACAAACGTCACAGAAATGAAATCATCAACATGTATTGATCACATCTTTACTAATGAAGCAGAAATCTGCTTTAAAACAGTACACATGAATGTTGTATAGTTGATATGTGATAGTAGAGTGAACACACAATGTGTTGTGAAAAACGTTATGAAATGTAATGTCATATAACTACTGTAATGTTGCTGGACCCCATGAAGAGTAGCTGGTGCCTTGGCAGCAGCTAATAGGATCCTTAATAAATCCAAATAGCTTCCACCCTACACTCCTGAAAAAGAGCCTCCCTATCAGCCAATACAGTCGCATAGGCAGGGTCTGTAGAACACAGAGTAACTATGACAAACAAGCCGACTGTCTGGATGAGCGTTTCAGACAGCGAGGTTATCAGAGGAAAGGCTGCATGACGCAAGGGATCATTACAAAAATATGACCCAGGATGACAGCCTGACGCCCAAGCCACCTCGCCCCCTGACCAACGGGTTCAATACTTCCTTCAGTACTCCCCACTTGGTAAACAGTTCGACCACATCATTAAAAAACATTGGTACATCTTGAGCGCTGATCCACAACTGGAGAAGACATTTAAAGAACCCCCGCGGGTCGTCTTCAGACGCCCCCCAACATCAGTCCAATGGTGGTGAGGTCTGATCTTCCACCGGTGCTACATAGCACCTTTCTAGACAATGTGCCGGATGGTAATTAAAGATATGTCCGATGTACCCAGTGTAACTTTACGAACAGATGCACAATGTTCAATCCCCCGATCATGGGCAAGGCCATTAAAATAAATGGCATCATCACGTCTTACACAAAAAATGTATTAAACCTGATCAGGTGGACGTCGTCTATGCTATGAAGGAAAACAAGCTCTGAAAACAAGGAGAGCAGAACACAGGAGTAATATCAGGACTCCTGGCCAGAGAAACCCTTTGGCTGAGCATTTCATGGAGGCTCGTCACATCAGCTCTCTGAGATACAATGGTATCGAACATGTTAAGACTCCTAGGAGGAGGGAAATACTGAGAGTCTATTACTGAGAAGAGAAATGTATTGGATTCACCGTTTGTCTCCTAAAGGTCTGAACCAAGAGTTTGATATCAGAACATGTATCACATGAATATGTCACGTTGAATTGTCCTGCCATCCAGATCTCCACGCAGACATTTTGTACATATAAATTAGATGTTCTGTAACTACTACCTGTAACTACCTGTGTCCATCTCATTGATGTAAAATGATTAAAGGTACACAAGTTGTTTTTGAAATAGGTCACTGTAATTATATCTACGGGCACCATGCATCCTGCACATCATGGTCATATGGGCGGGTATTCAAACAGTTTCCAATGTGATCTTAACTATCACATTTTTTTTTTTACTGTTGCCTAGGTTTTAACTTGGATGACCTTTATGACCAAATGTACCTCTGTGATTAATTAGGATTGACTGGGCACAAAAGCAGTGATGTAAAGTACTTAAGTAAAAATACTTGAAAGTACTACTTAAGTCATTTTTGGGGGGTATCTGTACTACTATTTATATTTTTGACAACTTTATACTTTTACTTCACTACATTCCTAAAGAAAATGATGTACTTTTTACTCCATACATTTTCCCTGACACCCAAAAGTTCTCGTTACATTTTGAATGCTTAGCAGGACTGGAAAATGGTCTAATTCTCACACCCTTATAAAGAAAACATTCCTGGTCATCCCTACTGCCTCTGATCTGGCGGACTCACCAAACACAAACGCTTAATTTGTAAATTATGTCTGAGGGTTGGAGCGTGCCCCTTGTTATCCATAAAGGGGGAAAAAAAGGGAAAAAAATGGTACCATCTGGTTTGCTTAATATAAGGATTTTGAAATGATTTATACTTTTAATTTGGAAACTTAAGTATATTTTAGCAATTACATAAACGTTTATAAAACCAAATACCTTCACTCAAGTAGGATTTTACCATGTGACACACTTTTTCTTGAGTCATTTTCTATTAAGATCTCTTTACTTTACTCAAGTATGACAGTTGGGTACTTTTTCGCACCACTGCGCAAAATGGAATTGAATCGTTTCCACACCGACCATGCATCACGTACGTAATGATCATGTGAGGTGAAACGTGTATATTATGGGATGTGAGCACTCAGTCTGTTTGACCTGGCGAAGATCCGTTTTGGATCGAAACATTGTGAATTGTGGGCATAAACAGTGTGTGGGCCTACCTGCTCTTCCCATTCAGCCTGTCTCATCAGCCCCATCCAGTCATGAAGGTCAGTGCTGAGGATGTTCCCAGTAAATCCACAACTAATCCAGACAATTTCCCATTCACACAGAAAAGCACATTAAACTTTTAACTGTGACTCTCTTTTAGTTCCTCTCCCCTTCAAGTCACTGCTGCATCCCACTGAGTTACTTAGTTTACCATCACCATGAGTTAGTTAGTTCACCCAACCTACTGAGTTAGTTCACCCAACCTACTGAGTTAGTTCACCCTCCTACTGAGTTAGTTCACCCAACCTACTGAGTTAGTTCACCCTCCTACTGAGTTACTTAGTTCACCATCACCATGAGTTAGTTAGTTCACCCTCCTACTGAGTTAGTTCACCCAACCTACTGAGTTAGTTCACCCTCCAACTGAGTTACTTAGTTTACCATCACCATGAGTTAGTTAGTTCACCCAACCTACTGAGTTAGTTCACCCAACCTACTGAGTTAGTTCACCCTCCTACTGAGTTACTTAGTTTACCATCACCATGAGTTAGTTAGTTCACCCAACCTACTGAGTTAGTTCACCCAACCTACTGAGTTAGTTCACTCTCCTACTGAGCTACTTAGTTTACCATCACCATGAGTTAGTTAGTTCACCCAACCTACTGAGTTAGTTCACCCAACCTACTGAGTTAGTTCACTCTCCTACTGAGCTACTTAGTTTACCATCACCATGAGTTAGTTAGTTCACCCAACCTACTGAGTTAGTTCACCCTCCCACTGAGTTACTTAGTTTACCATCACCATGAGTTAGTTAGTTCACCCAACCTACTGAGTTAGTTCACCCAACCTACTGAGTTAGTTCACCCTCCTACTGAGTTACTTAGTTTACCATCACCATGAGTTAGTTAGTTCACCCAACCTACTGAGTTAGTTCACCCAACCTACTGAGTTAGTTCACCCAACCTACTGAGTTACTTAGTTTACCATCACCATGAGTTAGTTAGTTCACCCAACCTACTGAGTTAGTTCACCCTCCAACTGAGTTACTTAGTTTACCATCACCATGAGTTAGTTAGTTCACCCAACCTACTGAGTTAGTTCACCCTCCAACTGAGTTACTTAGTTTACCATCACCATGAGTTAGTTAGTTCACCCAACCTACTGAGTTAGTTCACCCTCCTACTGAGTTAGTTCACCCAACCTACTGAGTTAGTTCACTCTCCCACTGAGTTACTTAGTTCACCATCACCATGAGTTAGTTAGTTCACCCAACCTACTGAGTTAGTTCACCCTCCAACTGAGTTACTTAGTTTACCATCACCATGAGTTAGTTAGTTCACCCAACCTACTGAGTTAGTTCACCCTCCAACTGAGTTACTTAGTTTACCATCACCATGAGTTAGTTAGTTCACCTAACCTACTGAGTTAGTTCACTCTCCCACTGAGTTACTTAGTTTACCATCACCATGAGTTAGTTAGTTCACCCAACCTACTGAGTTAGTTCACCCTCCAACTGAGTTACTTAGTTTACCATCACCATGAGTTAGTTAGTTCACCCAACCTACTGAGTTAGTTCACTCTCCAACTGAGTTACTTAGTTTACCATCACCATGAGTTAGTTAGTTCACCCAACCTACTGAGTTAGTTCACCCTCCAACTGAGTTACTTAGTTTACCATCACCATGAGTTAGTTAGTTCACCCAACCTACTGAGTTAGTTCACCCTCCTACTGAGTTAGTTCACCCAACCTACTGAGTTAGTTCACTCTCCCACTGAGTTACTTAGTTCACCATCACCATGAGTTAGTTAGTTCACCCAACCTACTGAGTTAGTTCACCCAACCTACTGAGTTAGTTCACCCAACCTACTGAGTTAGTTAGTTCACCCAACCTACTGAGTTAGTTCACCCAACCTACTGAGTTAGTTCACCCAACCTACTGAGTTAGTTCACCCAACCTACTGAGTTAGTTCACCCAACCTACTGAGTTAGTTCACCCTCCTACTGAGTTAGTTCACCCAACCTACTGAGTTAGTTCACCATCCAACTGAGTTACTTAGTTTACCATCACCATGAGTTAGTTAGTTCACCCAACCTACTGAGTTAGTTCACCCTCCCACTGAGTTACTTAGTTCACCATCACCATGAGTTAGTTAGTTCACTCAACCTACTGAGTTAGTTCACCCAACCTACTGAGTTAGTTCACTCTCCTACTGAGTTACTTAGTTCACTCTCCCACTGAGTTACACTACCGTTCAAAAGTTTTAGAACACCTACTCATTCCAATGGTTTTTCTTTCTTTTACTATTTTCTACATTGTAGAATAATAGTGAAGACATCAAACTTTGAAATAATAGATATGGAATCATTTAGTAACCAAAAAAGTTTTAAACAAATCAAAATTGATTTTATATTTTATGATTTAAATAGCCACCCTTTGCCTTGGTGACAGCTTTGTACACTCTTGGCATTCTCTCAACCAGCGGTAGTCACCTGGAATGCATTTCAATTAACATGTGTGCCTTCTTAAAAGTTAATATATAAAATGTGTTTCCTTCTTAAAGCGTTTGAGCCAATCAGTTGTGGTGTGACAAGGTAGGGTGGTATACAGAAGAGAGCCCTATTTGGTAAAAGACCAAGTCCATATTATGGCAATAACAATTCAAATAAGCAAACAGAAATGAGAGTCCATCATTACTTTAAGACAAGAAGGTCAGTCAATACGGAACATTTCAAGAAAGTTTCTTCAAGTGCAGTTGCAAAAACAATCAAGTGCTATGTTGAAACTGTCTCCCATGAGGACCGCCACAGGAATGGAAGACCCAGAGTTACCTCAGAGGATAAGTTCATTATAGTTACCAGCCTCAGAAATTGTAGCCCATAATAAATGCTTCAGAGTTAAAGTAACAGTTACATCTCAACATCAACTGTTCAGAGGAGACTGTGTGAATCAGGCCTTTGTGGTTAAATTGCTGCAAAGAAACCTCTACTAAAGGACACCAATAAGAAGAAGAAGAGACTTGCTTGGGCCAATGACCCCAACACACCTCCAGGCTGTGTAAGGGCTATTTTACCAAGAATTAGAGTGATGGAGTGCTGCATCAGATGACCTGGCCTCTACAATCCCCCGACCTCAACCAAATTGAGATGGTTTGGGATGAGTCGGACCGCAGATTGAAGGACTAGCAGCCAGTGTTCACCTTAGCAATCTCACTAGAATAAAGACCTTCCTGACATTATTGAAAGAGATCGTGATACCTCACATCTCAAAATAGGGCTACTTAATGTTAGATCCCTCACATCCAAGGCAGTTATACCTGTAGTCAATGAACTAATCATTGATCATCATCTTTATGTGATTGGCCTGACTGAAACATGGCTTAAAACTGATGAATTTACTGTGTTAAATGAGGCCTCACCTCCTGGTTACACTAGTGACCATATCCTCTGCACAGGATTGCTAAGTGTTGCTAACATTTACAACAGCAAATTTCAATTTACAAAAAAAAAAAAAACGTTTTTGTCTTTTGAGCTTCTAGTCATGAAATCTATGCAGCCTACTCAATCACTTTTTATAGCTACTGTTTACAGGCCTCCTGGGCCATATACAGCGTTCCTCACTGATTTCCCTGAATTCCTATCGGACCTTGTAGTCATAGCAGATAATATTCAAATGTTTTGTGACTTTAATATTCACATGGAAAAGTCCACAGACCCACTCAAAAAGGCTTTCGGAGCCATTTTGGGCCATATACAGCGTTCCTCACTGATTTCCCTGAATTCCTATCGGACCTTGTAGTCATAGCAGATAATATTCAAATGTTTTGTGACTTTAATATTCACATGGAAAAGTCCACAGACCCACTCAAAAAGGCTTTCGGAGCCATCATCTCAAAACCCACTCAGTGGGTTTTGTCCAACATGTCTCCGGACCTACTCACTGCCACAGTCATACTCTGGACCTAGGTTTGCTCCATGGAATAAATGTTGTGGATTTTAATGTTTTTCCTCATAATCCTGGACTATCGGACCACCATTTTATTACTTTTGCAATCGCAACAAATAATCTGCTCAGACCCCAACCAAGGAGCATCAAATGTCGTGCTATAAATTCTCAGACAACTAAAAGGTTCCTTGATGCCCTTCCAGACTCCCTCTGCCTACCCAAGGATGTCTGAGGACAAAAATCAGTTAGCCATTTAACTGAGGAACCTAATTTAACCTTGCACAATACTCTAGATGCAGTTGCACCCCTAAAAACATTTGTCATAAGAAACTAGCTCCCTAGTATACCCCCCCCCCCCCCCATCCTTGTCTCAGGATGGTAAGTTGGTGGTTGAAGATATCCCTCTAGTGGTATGGGGGCTGTGCTTTGGCAAAGTGGGTGGGGTTATATCCTGCCTGTTTGGCCCTGTCCGGAGGTTTCATCGGATAGGGCCACAGTGTCTCCCGACCCCTCCTGTCTCAGCCTCCAGTATTTATGCTGCAGTAGTTTATGTGTCGGGGGGCTAGGGTCCGTCTGTTATATCTGGAGTATTTATCCTGTCTTATCCGGTGTCCTGTGTGAATTTAAGTATGCTCTCTCTAATTCCTTAGGACCATGCTTCAGGACTACCTGGCATGATGACTCCTTGCTGTCCCCAGTCCACCTGGCCGTGCTGCTGCTCCAGTTTCAACTGTTCTGCCTGCGGCTATGGAACCCTGACCTGTTCACTGTCATTACTATTAAATGACCATGCTGGTCTATTATGAACATTTGAACATCTTGGCCATGTTCTGTTATAATCTCCACCTGGCACAGCCAGAAGAGGACTGGGCACCCCACATAGCCTGGTTCCTCTCTAGGTTTCTTAAAAAACCTGTGCACGTCGTGATTGCATTCAATTTATTCCATGTGTAACTCTGTGTTGTTGTTTGTGTCACATTGCTTTGCTTTATCTTGGCCAGGTCGCAGTTGTAAATGAGAACTTGTTCTCAACTGGCCACCTGGTTAAATAAAGGTGGGGAAAAAATGAAAAGTAAAAAATCCTTTAAAGATGGAATCCTTAATGGTGTAACTGACACGTTTGTTTGCAATATTACAACAACAAAGAAGTGACTGCAAACAATCAACACTGTGACACCAGAGAGGAGAGGAAGAGGAAGAGGGAGGGGGAGGGGGAGGGGGAGGGGAGAGGAGAGGAGAGGAGAGGAGAGGAGAGGAGAGGAGAGGAGAGGAGAGGAGAGGAGAGGAGAGGAGAGGAGAGGAAAGAGAGAGGACAGGGAGAGGAGAGGAGAGGAGAGGAGAGGGAGAGGAGAGGGAGAGGACAGGGAGAGGAGAGGGAGAGGACAGGGAGAGGAGAGGAGAGGAGAGGAGAGGAGAGGAGAGGAGAGGGACCAGAACATTACAGGATAAAATGTCTCTGAAGCCTGACAATGATATACATTTACTTTAATTAACTGACAGAATCCATTGATTAGGAGATGACCCCAGAACCGGGAACTCGTGTCTTGTCACATTGTCATGATCTGCTTGGTAGACATTACTTCACACGATATCACTCCACACACACACACTACATTCCCCAGGTGCAGGGTGCAGTGTGAGGGATAACAGTGGGGAGATGGCACATGGTGCTAATTAGCAACACTAGCAGCACTGTTAACCATGCCATTCTATCTACCACCTGATACAGACATGGCATAGAGGGGAGGAGACTAGAAACCGCACTAGTGGACCCTACTGACCATCACTTACCATTCAGTGACCATTACAACAGGTCAGCATGTGACCGACCGGGTACCGAACCAGGGTTGTCTGTGTGCCTCAAGACCATGTTTAGCCCACTGAGCTAAAGATTAGGCATTACAGGTGGTAGATGAGGAAGAATGACCCCCATGCCAATACAAACAGTACTCTCTCTCAAAACACAATCAGCAGGTTAATAGATACCTTATGTAGTAATCACCTTTCCTCAATTCAATGCAGCTCTGAATAGAAATCCCACGGACTACATCAAGCAGTATGCACAGTCATGATAAGAGAGAGACTGGAAGGGTTGTTCTTCACCACTGGCTTGAGGAATTGACAGAAGTTCAGATTTTCATATTCCACAGAGACAAACACTCCTATCGATACACACATTCACAACACAGACAAATCAGATGGTTTTATACCCGTACAAATAGAGTCAAGTGGCATGTAATTGCCTAAAGGGCCTACAGACGCAGCGTCGATTTCACACGTAGTTCTACGTACTTTTGTGTGGCTCAAATGTTGGTACGGACCGTATACGACGCTCGGTCGGTCTGTTTGCTTGAAGTGTATAGCTGCCTTTAAGCCCAAGAACTGGGATAACAAGAGAAACTTCAGCACTCAAACATTAAGAGCAGCAGGGAAGTTGAGACTGAGACACAAACACACGCAAAGACACACAGGCACTCAAACACACACACACACACACACACACACACACACACACAGTCCTCCGTTTCCCTGACATCTCTGTACACACCATAATTAACTTTGACACACTAAATCAGTGCAATAAGGTGAAGCGGGACCCCAGCCACCCGAGCCATGGCCTGTTCTCCCCACTTCCATCACTAAGACGCGGGCAGCACAGGAGCATCATGGCAACAACTGGAAGACTGGCCAAGAGCTTCAACCCCCAGAACATCAGGCTGCTGAATAGACACCACTAGTCAGCTGTTTCTACCCCCCAGACCATCAGGCTGCTGAATGGACACCACTAGTCAGCTGTTTCTACCCCCCAGACCATCAGGCTGCTGAATGGACACCACTAGTCAGCTGTTTCTACCCCCCAGACCATCAGGCTGCTGAATAGACACCACTAGTCAGCTGTTTCTACCCCCCAGACCATCAGGCTGCTGAATGGACACCACTAGTCAGCTGTTTCTACCCCCCAGACCATCAGGCTGCTGAATAGACACCACTAGTCAGCTGTTTCTACCCCCAGACCATCAGGCTGCTGAATGGACACCACTAGTCAGCTGTTTCTACCCCCAGACCATCAGGCTGCTGAATAGACACCGCTAGTCAGCTGTTTCTACCCCCCAGACCATCAGGCTGCTGAATAGACACCACTAGTCAGCTGTTTCTACCCCCCAGACCATCAGGCTGCTGAATAGACACCACTAGTCAGCTGTTTCTACCCCCCAGACCATCAGGCTGCTGAATAGACACCACTAGTCAGCTGTTTCTACCCCCCAGACCATCAGGCTGCTGAATAGACACCACTAGTCAGCTGTTTCTACCCCCAGACCATCAGGCTGCTGAATAGACACCACTAGTCAGCTGTTTCTACCCCCCAGACCATCAGGCTGCTGAATAGACACCACTAGTCAGCTGTTTCTACCCCCCAGACCATCAGGCTGCTGAATAGACACCACTAGTCAGCTGTTTCTACCCCCAGACCATCAGGCTGCTGAATAGACACCGCTAGTCAGCTGTTTCTACCCCCCAGACCATCAGGCTGCTGAATAGACACCACTAGTCAGCTGTTTCTACCCCCAGACCATCAGACTGCTGAATAGACACCACTAGTCAGCTGTTTCTACCCCCAGACCATCAGGCTGCTGAATAGACACCACTAGTCAGCTGTTTCTACCCCCAGACCATCAGGCTGCTGAATAGACACCACTAGTCAGCTGTTTCTACCCCCAGACCATCAGGCTGCTGAATAGACACCACTAGTCAGCTGTTTCTACCCCCAGACCATCAGGCTGCTGAATAGACACCACTAGTCAGCTGTTTCTACCCCCCAGACCATCAGGCTGCTGAATAGACACCACTAGTCAGCTGTTTCTACCCCCAGACCATCAGACTGCTGAATAGACACCACTAGTCAGCTGTTTCTACCCCCAGACCATCAGACTGCTGAATAGACACCACTAGTCAGCTGTTTCTACCCCCAGACCATCAGGCTGCTGAATAGACACCACTAGTCAGCTGTTTCTACCCCCCAGACCATCAGGCTGCTGAATAGACACCACTAGTCAGCTGTTTCTACCCCCAGACCATCAGGCTGCTGAATGGACACCACTAGTCAGATACCTGATCTCCCTGTCCCCCTCAGCATTGGACACAAGAGTCAAAGTAAGCAGCCCACTGCCCCAGGCGTAAGACTGAAGGTCAGTAGCCTGGTGAGCTGCACCACAATCTATCATTGGAGAATTGTAACAGTCATTTTATTGATAGAGAGAGGACACAGATTGGGATGTCAATAAGTAATGACACAGCCAGTCTTTGTCCTTGCTCAGCACCATCGATTCTTCTAACCAATGTGATGTAAAAGCAATTACATGACACAGTGTGAGGAGAGCCTCTCATAGAGTGGAGGTCTGTGAGGTTAACTTCAGTCAAAGCCATGTTGTCAGCACTCGTGGGCAAAGGGCAGGTCTGCAGTATAAGGACCTCATAGTGCTGACGTTGGGAGAAAGTGACTCTGCTCTGGAGGGAACACAGGTAGTGTAGGAATATACAGTTTATTTAGCTCTGCATAGGCTAGGGTATCACTTATCCACTGTGTGTTGGGCGGGGGAGGCTGTGTGTGTGTGTGGGGACGGGGCCACAGTGTCCCCTGATTCCCCCCCCGTCTCAGCCTCCAGTATCTATGCTGCAATAGTCTATGTGCTGGGTGGCTAGGGTCAGTCTGTCCTATCTGATGTAATTCTCCTGTCTTGTACTGTGTGATCTTAGCTATGCTCCCATCTCTCGCTCTCCTTCTTTCCTCTCCTCGAGGACCTGGCCTGATGACACCTGGCTGTCCCTGTCCCTAGTCCTGCTGCTGACCCAGTTTTGGCTGTTCTACCTGCGACCACAGAACCCTGACCTGTTCACCGGACCATCTCCCCCTGCACACACTGCTCCAGTTTACTCAAGGTCCTCATACAACACTACACTACTTCATTGACTGTTTTCAGAGGGTGGGGGAGAGAGTTGGTTACTGTAAACTGAAGATGTGGTTCCCATAGCGACACCATGCACTGTAGTGGTTCTTTGGATTAAAGAGAGGCGAGCCACAACAAGTAAGCGCTGGCCTAGATCTGTCTAAACTAGCCAACACTTTCCCTTTAACTAACAGCCATAGTATCTACTTTAGCCTGCCATACACAGTCTTGCGTGGCAGACATGGCTCCGTGAGATTAGCCGTACGCATGCCGACATGACATACAGTACAGAGAGATAAACCTAAGCAATAAAACATGAGATGGTGTGTGATATGGGGATTTAACACAGCCACTCTCACCAACAAACACCACAGTCATGCTTAAGTCCCCATAACGCACACCCTCTTTTGATGAAAAAAGTTTACCCTGAAAGCAAGAATTCTGACCCTAAATGAATGTGGGTCTATATCACTGAGGGTTCTAGTGAAGAGGTCTGCCTGCCTGTATGACTGCCTTCATCTGTATCCATCCATGGTCATTCTAACAGCCCATTCATGCCTAGAGGTGTTTTATGAATGGCAAAGCAGAGCAAACAGAGAGGGGGAGGAAATAGGGTTCTGACTAGATGGGATACAGCTTTTGTCAGATTTGACTTTTCGTAGCAAATTAAAATAACTTACGCAGGTTAGGATAATTAACGTAGCAGGTTATGAGAATTAGGATAAGGTTAGGATAAAGGTTTGGGTTAGCTAAAATGCAAAAAAAAAACGTTAATTTGACAAAAGCTGTATCCCTTCTAGCCTTGATCAGGAAGTGGGAAAGAGATGGAAAGGAACAGCAGATAATGGAAGGAGGGCCACTAGACTAGAACACTACACCACATAACAATGGATTCTACAAAGTACAATGACATTTCCCCCAGAGACTGATCTCTGGTCAGCGTTATGTATTTCCCCCAGAGACTGATCTATGGTCAGCGTTATGTATTTCCCCCAGACTGATCTCTGGTCAGCGTTATGTATTTCCCCCAGAGACTGATCTATGGTCAGCATTATGTATTTCCCCCAGAGACTGATCTATGGTCAGCGTTATGTATTTCCCCCAGACTGATCTCTGGTCAGCGTTATGTATTTCCCCCAGAGACTGATCTATGGTCAGCATTATGTATTTCCCCCAGAGACTGATCTATGGTCAGCGTTATGTATTTCCCCCAGAGACTGATCTATGGTCAGCGTTATGTATTTCCCCCAGAGACTGATCTATGGTCAGCGTTATGTATTTCCCCCAGAGACTGATCTATGGTCAGCGTTATGTATTTCCCCCAGAGACTGATCTATGGTCAGCGTTATGTATTTCCCCCAGAGACTGATCTATGGTCAGCGTTATGTATTTCCCCCAGAGACTGATCTATGGTCAGCGTTATGTATTTCCCCCAGAGACTGATCTATGGTCAGCGTTATGTATTTCCCCCAGTGACTGATCTATGGTCAGCGTTATGTATTTCTCCCAGTGGTTATAAAGAGGATTTGAGAAGTATAAAACAATATAGATCAAATCTGGGGTAACTTCTATGCAGAGAGGTAGAGTAAAGTGGTGGGCTGTGTGTTGAGTCTACTACACGCAAGCTTCCTTATGTATGAGAAGTACAGTCATGAGAAATACATTGACTACGCATCGGAGAGTTAGTGGCTATGCTTCTTCTATCTAACAAGGCTGCTTCTTTACCAGCTTGAAGAGCAATAATCCCAACAAACTTTCCCCAATTCTCCTGGTCGCAGGAGACAAGGATTTATGTGTGCCACTACTGAAAGCTGACCCAGATGCACTGTAGGCTTGTACAAGCCCACAGCACAGGCACATTACACACATGCCCACGGAGTGCACAAAACATCAGGAACACAATTCTAATATTAAGTTGCACCTCCCCTTTTGCTCTCAGAACAGCCTCAGTTAGTCGCGGCAGGGACTCTACAAGGTGTTGAAAGCATTCCACAGGGATGCTGTCCCATGTTGACTCCAATGCTTTCCACAGTTGTGTCAAGTTGGCTGGATGTCCTTGGGGTGGAGGACCATTCTTGATACACACGGGAAACTGTTGAGCGTGAAAAACCCAGCAGTGTTGCAGTTCTTGGCACAAACCGATGTGCCTGGCACCTACTACCATACCCAGTTCAAAGACACTTAAATATTTTGTCTTGCCCATCCACCCTCTGAATAACACACATACACTATCCATGTCTCAACTGTCTAAAGGCTTAAACATCCTTCTTTAACCTGTCTCCTCCCCTTCATCTACACTGATTGAAGTGGATTTAACAGGGGACATCAATAAGGAATCAGACTGACCAGGTGAAAGCTATGTCATGGAAAGAACAGTTGTTCCTAATGTTTGTACACTCCGTGTATATTATACATGAGAAGAGATGTACAGGGGAGATATGGTAACCCAACTTCTACACTCAATGTGGACGGCTCTATTAACCTCCTTATATGTGACCAGGTAATCAACACCATCCACGAACAACAACCTGTAATCTCAGCATTACTCATAAGGCTCTGCAATGAGACACTGCAGAGGAACACAAGAAATGTGCAACCATAGAGTCTATCTATACGACCCCAGTGTAACGGTATAGATATCCATCATAGGAATGTGCAACCATAGAGTCTATCTATACGACCCCAGTGTAACAGTATAGATATCCATCATAGGAATGTGCAGGGGCAGTAGTTGAGTGAGATGGCACACTGGGTACAGACCTCAATTCAACGTCTTTCCAGGTTGGGTCAATGGAAATTACATGGAAGCAACCTTGATTCAACCAGTGTGTAACCAGTGGGAGGCCAGCTAATGTATGGACAAATATCCTAAAAACACAACAGGTACAGTCTATATTGTATTAACTAGAGACCTATAGGCTATTAACCACAATAGCCTACATGCACCGAGAGAGAGAGAGAGGGTAAGTCCTTATCAGATCAAATCGGTGCAGAATCATGATGAACAATAGATTAAGGTCATCAGTATACAGAGGAAATAGCACAAACACCTCAGAGACAGTCTTCAGATTGAGAGGAAGAAGCAGTTGGTGAGTTACATCATAAACAAGCAGGAAACAAAGAAGCCAGCTGCATTCTCGCGCAGTGTTGCAGCCTGCCGCGAGCTCAGCACAAAGCACATTCCCTATAGGCTCTGTCCATTCTCTCTCTTCCTCTCGCCCTCAGCTTTAGTAATGATGCATGCAAGTACTTAATGATACTGAAACGTGGTGCAACAGAAAATGATGAGCATTGGGACATCTCTTTCAGAGGTATTGAACAGTATGTGGTCGGTATAGCGCGTTTTCAAAGGGCATGGTGGAGCTTTGATGGTTAACTTTTTCTGGGGATGAAAGAGTGTATTCATGATCTTGTCTCATGCATGTGTAGATATGGCAATACTATTAGAACCCATATGCTCTTCCAGCACGTTATCCTGAATGTTGTAGCCTACACTTTACATAACATGTATCGAATATTGCGTCCATCCATAACAATAGCGGTCCAATCCACAACAGTGGAATATGCAATGAATCAATGACTGTGCGCTGCCTGAAATATGAATGAATAATATTGAATATTTATCGGAACAGGAGAGGGGTAAGGTTGGAGTGCCAATAGGCCTATTGCAGCATTTAGCAGAAATGCTATGCATGATACATCCTCTGTTATAGCCTACAATAGCCTGCGATGGACAAAACAATGGTCAAATTCCTGTGCATCCTTACCCTCTGTGGCCTGCGCACACTGCAACAGAAGTAAGACCATTCCTATGTATAACAGACAGTTTGCAGACATCCCTTCTGCTCCATCTCTTCTCCTGGTTCTCCGAAACCACCCTGCTTTTCGCACTCTTATCCATCCCGGTGAGCGCCCGTCTCCAGCCGCCGCGCCGCAGGCATGCAGTTTGGTGAAATCTCTCCGCGCACTCCTCAAACTGGGAGTCATTTGCGTTTCCAGTGAATGCATAGTTGAAGTTTCGGTCGTGAACAAGACATCTGATCAATCAATCCGTGTCTGGACAGTTAACGAAGCGGTCCACGGGTCTCGCCTGCTGTCCGCGGCTCCGAGGAAGAGGCATTGAGCTTTTTTTAGGGATGAGTCTCGGGGAGCGCTGCCTTCGGTCCACCCATCACTATGCGGCGCAGCGCGGCACTATGAGATGCGCGGTAGAGTACAAACGTCTAACATTTAGCTCAGAGCAAAAAAAAATGTGTCCTTAAACCGATAAGGTCAGGCCAGCTTCTAGGGCCAGTTGTGACAATGTATTGTTGGGGTGTGAAATCATTTTCTGCACGGTTTTAGTGACTCCTCCAAGTCAAGCGTGTGAGAGAAAGCGTGTACATTAGTAATGAGGGAGTTACGACCTCTGGTGGTTGTGGCAGCAGGTTGCTGTTGTCAGATTGGAGGTGATGATGGGCAAGCTGGAGGCAGAGTTCAGTTGCCTTCTTCTCTCAGAGGTCAGATTGAGTGCTGATGTATAGATGCTGTTTGATGGTCCAAGGATAATGCACCATGCCTGCTTCTGTGTTCTCTCCAGATTCTCAGTAGGAAACACAGACACCTGTCAGAGTTTAGAGAGATGGTATGGACTCACATGAGGAGAGGGGATAAGAGATACAGTACAAGTCCTGGGTCATGATGTGCTGAAATTGGTATTTCAAAATGTGGGGTGTTACTGGGAATATTCAAGTGTGAAGCTGAGAATTCCCATTCTGATTTGAACATAGCATTTACCTTTACTATCTTAATCCACAAGGTGGCATTCAAGGATAACGGCAATTTAAATGAAAAAGAAAACTTAAAAAAGGTGACCTCTTTATAATAGAAGCCATTTAGCAGGCCGCTTTTATCCAAAGCAACTTAGTCATGCGTGCATACATTTTACGTATGGGTGGCCCAGGGTAATCAAACCCACTACCCTGGCAGTGCCAGCACCATGCTCTACCAACGGAGGCACCATGCTCTACCAACGGAGCCATACAGAGAAGACCTGGACGAATGAGGTGAAAAAGAACCACCGGGAACGAAGAAAACGGTCCAGAACAGAGTCCGCTGGAGATGCACTGCTAAGGCCGTTTGTTCCACGAGGAGCTGAAAGGAGTCGAGGAAGTCAGAGGACACCTTTCATCAACCCCATTAAAGACGAGTAAGACGAGAGAGAAAGAAATCACACCAAGACTAAGTGGATTTGCAGCAATAGATGATTTTTTTAATTCAAAGTGAATCTTGACAATAATACACCATAGAGTCTTATTTTGACACTCACCAAAAGAGTCACCTGGAAACCCGCTTAGCGTGACTAAGTAGCAAAGGCTTGGTCACACCTAAATCACTGAGAACTAGAGGAAACACTATCAAACTGTTAAGAGACATCACATCCAGATCATTCCTTTCCCCAGTCCTCGTACTGGAAATATTGCACAGTGCAATTGCTACATGGCAAACTAGTGTGGTATAAAACCAACAAAAGCTAAACAAAAAATAAAAACAAAGCCACAAAAAAAATCTACAAGTATTAAAAACAGTAACAGTTCAGATTATAACAAGTCTATTATTTAGATGATCTAAACAGATGATTCTATAAGTTGCAGCATGAATTTACCTTTAAACAGACACAGTCGACCAGAACGCCCAAAAAGGAGAAAACAGGTTGAGAACGGATCAAAACCAAATAGTAAGTATTGAAGTGTAACACAGTAACACATTGAACAAACACACAGACCCTGAATCAACATCTTCACACCAGATTAGAGGATTCTTCAAAATCATAAATGAATCATACTGATCATTTTACAAACTGCTATGTCTTCTGTTGTTACGTTTCATCTCAAAAATGTTGTACGAGTTCTCTGAAAACGGTTCATTCATGTGTCCAGTAGTTGTCATATGGAGTTATAACTGGAGAAATAAAAACAGTCTAGGATCATACTTTGTATCCATCTGTGTTTTTAAGTGTGGGAGAGTTTGTGCAGGCGCATTGCTGGTGAATACCATTACACAGGAACAAAGTCACAGTTAACATGCTTATATCACTGGAGAACACATATCAAGCACTCCAGGTCTGCCAAGTTCATGCCTTGTCGTAATTTCAGCTTTTTACCTAAATAAAAGATGTCATAACAAAAGCATGAAACTGAAAACATGGTTGATAAAACACCTGTCCGGCAATATTTTGGTGTTGAAATGTATAATACCTTACGCTCCTCAAGAGTAATGAATTTCAAGTGGTGCCACAATAATCTCCAGAGAGCTCCTTAACACAACGCAAACTAAATGTTTATTCCAGAGCAATTCTCTAACGTCTTATATTAACAGACTCTGTTTGGTCAATCAGCCCTTTGCGAACAGCAACAGTTTGTGGTTAAAGTCTAGAAGTCCTCTGGACTCAGTTCAGAGTTCTCCTTAACTACTCAGTCCTACAATGAGTCCACCATGTGTTATCCACTGGTTCTGACTGTCATGGTTGCAAGGTGTTTAGTCTATTGACAATGTGGGGAAAATGACAGACTTGGTGTCAGTATTTCCCCACAGATTAGTGCAGCTGACTCAGTGGTGTATTTGCACAGTATCGGAGCTGGCAGGAGGAGATGTAAGAACACTTGGTGGTACAAAGACCATAACGTTGAAGTATTGCATTTGCTGTTCAACAAGAGTGACTATCGAGAGGACTGTTAAATCAGCACGTCACTCAAAGAGCCTCTCGGTGTGTGTGTGAGTGTGTGTGTGTGAGTGAGAGACTTTGTTGGCCTATATCTATTAAACACATATGCCCTCTACACTACTGTCATGACAACGCTCATTAAACAAGTATTTTTCTAATCCCTGTTATGAGAGGTTGAATGACAGTCAGGTTGTGAAACGTTCCATTTTCTGTAGGTGATTTTTGGTCAAGTGGCCATTACTAACTCATTACTAACTCATTACTAACTAAATTCTGCAAGATGGATTTTTGTTAGATCCTCAACCCCTCCTCCCCCTCCAACACAGAGCAGGTAGAGGAGAGGGGTACTGTTACTGTATAAGGGACTACCATTGTCCCTGTCCCTATTTCGCTGACCCTCTGATTCTCAAGGCACAAGCACAGTGCTGCTCACACTGTCTGAACATCAGTACAGAACATATATGCCCAGAGACCTCCATTGATAAACACCCCTCTGTTATGAGACACTTCTAAAGGGGAGAGCGATACAATGGAGAAACCTCCTAAACAAACAGAAGGCAGATTATTCCAATATGGAACCAATGTAGAAGGGGAACCACTCATGTCACGGACAGTGACAATACTGAACAGATTTAAACGTTTGAGTAAAATCCATATTTTAAAAGGAAATAATCATTTACATTTATAAAATATTGAATGGGAACAAACACCTTGGGCTAAATTAGACATATTTTGTGTTTAATTCCCCGCGGGACCATGAGGAGTCAATACGACAACCCCTTACTAGCAGACTACTGACAGGTTGTTTGTTAGTGGTGTGACTTGGGGATAACATGTTACATACTGTAAGCCTTCCATTGAGTGTCCTGCTACCTCACAGTGCTCCTGCCATACATAACAGACGCTGTTTACTCAAATTACTACCATGATGAAGAAAGTTAAATCAATCTTGCAAGCTATAGCTTTACATGTTTACAAAACGGCAATATGAAAACATACAAAAAATGAAATGACATTGATACATCCATTTATATGCAGTGACGAGCCCAGAACGGTTAATAAGGATGAAATACTGCAAAAACACACAGACCCCCAAAACCAGAACGAATGCAACTAACGTCCATCAGCAATACAGTAGTTACAATGACGCTTCAAACATGAACGCAGAAAACCCCACACAAATCAAAACCACTTCTATTTCAGATAATTAGGGACCTATACAAAAATAGGAACGCTAGTTTTGAACTAAGAGAAATCACCTAATTTCACAGCTGTGGATCATATAGCAGCTTATCTATGATACATTCAAGAAAAATGAGACGGCTTATTAAAATGGCCAGAAAAAGCTAAACATAACCTCAGCCATGTATTATAAATGTTTTTCTATATTTTTAAATACCATTTGTTGAGATGTAACCCCAGCTCTACGACTATAGTATACTAGATAGAGGTCTATTGTGTAAAAACAGAATATATCTAGCTACCTTGCTCAGGAAATGAATTACAGTCTTTGGTGCTGCACAAGCAACTTCATTTGAAAAGACGAAAAACGTAACGCACAGAACTAGCAAAAACAAATGGAAAAATGCACACAGCATATATATATATATATATTCTCCCTGACGGAATGTATAAAATAAGCAGTCAACACCAATAAACCTTAAACAAATGGTATAATGTAAAGGGAAAAAAGTTAACTTTGTCACATGCATAAATGAGAGAACTGCACGCGACAAACTCACACCTTATTAAGCATCTGCACTAAGTAGACTAGCTCATGTATATGTATATATATATATGTGTGTGTGTGTGTGTATGTGTGTGTGTGTGTGTCAAATACTGCATGGTCTGCTCAGGCTTAGAAGAATCCATACGGTTAGTGAATTAGCATTGTTGTCCTCAGCTAGTCAACGCCCACCACACTGGTAACGCAGATAGAAAAAAGAAACACACTCAAACATTTTTCTTTTTTTAAATACAAAGACAAAACAAATTAAAATCAACATCTATTTAGAGATTGTATTGCAGTTTCATCGAACAGTACAAACACTGTTAGTAGTAAGAGTTTCACTAAATAGAAATTGATTATGAAATATTAAGCAAATATTCAATGCTTGCTCTTTGTCCACTAGTTCATTCAGGGGGGAGGACGATGACAGAGAAGGAGCATGTAATAACGGATCAGCGAGCATCTGCTACAGCCAAGCACGTCGTCCTTCTTTAAGGAACAAAAGACTACCTCACTACACACTGAAATATACACCGAATCCAAACAGTAAGCACCGCTATCCGCGATACCTCACGTCCACGCAGGCTGTGCAGGGATATATATCCACACACAGGATGCATGGACTGGTAGGACCTTCAAGTGCTGCAGTCCAGTACATTAATATATTCATGGATATATTTATATATAAGTAGTAACATCAACCACCTCAAATATATAAGGCACTATGGCTGGGGACAAGTATACGATGCAGCAAGTCTCGTGACGCCAACAACAAGAGCGACGTCTAACGCATCAACTTCCTGTTTACATTTTGATCTGCTCATGCAAGATCACATGCAGCTTGAGGAGCAACAACCCTACTTTAAATCGGTTAAGTGACTCCACATTTTTAAAACACCAAAGACACTGAGAAAAGGTAGAAATACTTCAGACGCGGTACGACACACACCGTGGACAACATGTGCACCTGTCGGCCTATCGAGCTAGAGACGGGGATGGCTTTACAAATGTGGATGTGTCTTGCACACGTTCAGAAGGCAATATAGAAAAATAGCTGGGATAAGGTCTGACCTAGCAACGCCACCCGATTAGTCACCTGTTTTTTGAGGAGTATTGGTAGAAGAGCTAATGTGAAGGTATATTAAAATGTGCAAAACACAGAGAGTGAGTTACTTATCTACATTCAATCATTCCATCCATCCTTCCTTGCCCCCCTTCCTCATCCTCCATTTCACCCTCCTCCACCCAAACTTTGTGATTTTATTTTTTATAGCTCATATTTCAATTGCACCCAAGTCTACATGATTGATAAAAATAGCTTGTTTCTCTGTGGTTGTGCCATGGCTCTGGACATGAAAACCATGTTGTGGTTGTTTGTTGTGTATTCTGAGAAGGCGGCCCCTCCTGCTCGCTTGGCCCCCGGGGGGGCGCGAGGTGCATCTGGAGGTTGGGCCGCTCCGGGACCCTGTCAGATGTAGGGGTACTGGTTGAGTTTGGTGGGGCTGAGGGGGAAGGTGGCGTAGGCAGGCGAGGCCATGTAGGGGTGCGGTGGGAAGAGGGCCTTGAACTGGCCCTGGGGGTGGATAGTGGGCGAGGGCAGCAGCCGGGGGTTGATGCCCACAGTGACCTGGTGGACGATACCGCCCGGGTGAGAGATGCTGTAGGCGGGCTGCAGGACGGGCCGTGAAGCCCCGGGGGAGGCCAGGATGTGGGCCACAGGGGCTGCTGTGACCAGGGGCCCAGGGGGTGGGTAGGACAGAAGAGTATGCTGGCCGTGCGGGTGGGGGTGATGGCGGGGGCCTGAAGTGTGGTTGGGGCTGCCGTGGGGTAGGGTAAAGGAGTGCCCATGCATAGTGGGGGGGATGTAAGCCTGCGGGCGCCGGTGGGCATAGTTTCCATTCCATTCCTGGTGGCAGGAGCCGTAATGCTGGAGCTGGAAATGGAGAGAAAGAGGGATGGTTAGATATCATACACATATTACGTGTGTGTGTGTGTGTGTGTGTGTGCTGACCTGTCCAAAGCCCATGGGCTGCTGTTGCTGGTGCTGGAATGCAGTGATCTTCTGTGGCCGGTTGAGGAGGGGGATGGAGTGGTGCGGTTGACGGCCCGGGATACCTCGCCCTTTGAACTGGAAAGACTCTAAGACTGGAGGGAAGAGAGAAACAGAGAGCGAGACGGGGGGGGGGATGAAAGAGAGGGATGAGTTTAAACACAGACATCATGACGGGCAGCAGCATCAACCCACAGAGACAGACAGTAGAGTTAAACCCTGACTGTAGTATCCATCAGCCATTGTGACAGTAGAGATTTTGCATGCTCACCACTGACTTCCACTGGGTTTGACCAAACACAGCTCCTTAACAAGTGCCATCTGTTCCCCAAGCATCATGTGGGTGTTTATAAATAGACTAGAACTGATCTGGGATCTTGTGAAGGGATGGAAGCCAAATGGGTAAGTAAGCTGGTTCGTATTCATAGTGGGGGTCATACCATTGGCTATTAATACCCCCCTAGTAGCACTAGAATAGCAAGTTGTGGCCTTTTCTGTGGGCTTTAGCTGGGAAGTGTTTCTGAATGTCAGCTATGGGAGGGGCCTGGCTGGGACATGAGAGGCCATAAGAGACTTATAAATTACCTATAAAACAGGACCTTAAAAAAGCCCAGCCCCAGGAACAGAGGGAGAAGACCACAGCTGTTATAAAGCCTACATATGACATACATAACCCCTCGGTAACACCCCACGAACGCATTCATAAACATCTAGGTGTTCATGACAGCCAGCGAACACAATGTGGCGCATGTGTGCGTGTCTGGTAGTCATCCATGTCTATGAAGGCCTAAGTCAGGTTGTAAAGCGTTCCAGGGGATGTTACGCCTGTCATACGTAGCTTCATAAGCTCCAGATCCACACAGGTAGAATAAAGGATAGATTCAAAGAAAGGGCTGTCAACAAGAAGCCAGCTGCAACCAGATTAGACATGTACAGGAAACACAAGTCCACTCCAGAGGCCGAAGCCAAGAGGTCTGAGGTGAGAGGTCAGGGCTGCAGCCATAATCACCTGCGAGTACCTCTGTGCCCTATAAACGAGGAGTAATCCCACACCATGTGACCTGTGGAGCAGACATCATCAGCAGTGACGAGGTATCTGACCCGCTGTGACCCTGTTAGCCCTGTGTCCGTGTGTGTCTGATCACTGACAGTCCTGACAGATTAAGGTTACTACTGGGTTCCAGGTTCCAGTGTATACTGTACATGTGACCTGCTGTGTTTTCTGTTGCCCTGGGCAAGGTGTGTCTGTTGTGGTTACCTATGATGAGAGAACTGTGGCCACCTGTTCATGACTACTGAACCTGTTTGTTCAACCATAGGGCTGTGTGAACCAGGTGTGTCAAGTGTACGTCTAGGGTGAATCAGCTGTTTCCTGTGGGTGAATCAGCCGGTTGTCTGTTTCCTGTGGGTGAATCAGCCGGTTGTCTGTTTCCTGTGGGTGAATCAGCCGGTTGTCTGTTTCCTGTGGGTGAATCAGCCGGTTGTCTGTTTCCTGTGGGTGAATCAGGTGTCTGGTGTCTGGTGTGTGTGTGTGTTTTAGATGCTTACTGGTGTTGCCTAGCGTCTCGTTGATGTGTGGGTGGGGGTTGTTATTCTGCACCCTCATGGGCGGCACCACCATGGTGCGCACCGCCGGCTTTCTGGGCTCCGTTACCGGGGCGATGCACGCTACACGGGGCCCGCGGTTCTGGTTGCCATCGGCGATGTAGCGTTGTTCGGTGAAGGGGCTGTTGCTAGGGCCAGAGGAGTCGGAGGAAGGCGAGCCGTCCACAATGTCACAACCGCTCTCCTGCTCGTCATCTGACATACTGTAACAGACCAGATCGCACACAGAGATTATACATTCTATATTGTAACAGACCAGAGCAAGCACACACAGATTATACATTCTATACTGTAACAGACCAGATCGCACACACAGATTATACATTCTATACTGTAACAGACAAGAGCAATCACACACAGAGATTATACATTCTATACTGTAACAGACCAGAGCAATCACACAGAGATTATACATTCTATACTGTAACAGACAAGAGCAATCACACACAGAGATTATACATTCTATATTGTAACAGACCAGAGTAATCACACAGAGATTATACATTCTATACTGTAACAGACCAGAGCAATCACACAGAGATTATACATTCTATACTGTAACAGACCAGAGCAATCACACACAGATTATACATTCTATACTGTAACAGACCAGAGCAATCACACTCAGAGATTATACATTCTATACTGTAACAGACCAGATCGCACACAGAGATTATACATTCTATACTGTAACAGACAAGAGTAATCACACTCAGAGATTATACATTCTATACTGTAACAGACCAGATCGCACACAGAGATTATACATTCTATACTGTAACAGCCAAGAGTAATCACACACAGAGATTATACATTCTATACTGTAACAGACAAGAGTAATCACACACAGAGATTATACATTCTATACTGTAACAGACCAGATCGCACACAGAGATTATACATTCTATACTGTAACAGACCAGAGCAATCACACAGAGATTATACATTCTATACTGTAACAGACCAGAGCAATCACACTCAGAGATTATACATTCTATACTGTAACAGACCAGAGCAATCACACACAGAGATTATACATTCTATACTGTAACAGACCAGATCGCACACAGAGATTATACATTCTATACTGTAACAGACAAGAGTAATCACACTCAGAGATTATACATTCTATACTGTAACAGACCAGATCGCACACAGAGATTATACATTCTATACTGTAACAGCCAAGAGTAATCACACTCAGAGATTATTCATTCTATACTGTAACAGACCAGATCGCACACAGAGATTATACATTCTATACTGTAACAGACCAGATCGCACACAGAGATTATACATTCTATACTGTAACAGACAAGAGTAATCACACACAGAGATTATACATTCTATACTGTAACAGACAAGAGTAATCACACAGAGATTATACATTCTATACTGTAACAGACAAGAGCAATCACACACAGAGATTATACATTCTATACTGTAACAGACAAGAGTAATCACACACAGAGATTATACATTCTATACTGTAACAGACAAGAGTAATCACACAGAGATTATACATTCTATACTGTAACAGACCAGAGCAATCACACACAGATTATACATTCTATACTGTAACAGACCAGATCACACACAGAGATTATACATTCTATACTGTAACAGACAAGAGTAATCACACACAGAGATTATACATTCTATACTGTAACAGACCAGAGCAATCACACAGAGATTATACATTCTATACTGTAAAAGACCAGATCGCACACAGAGATTATACATTCTATACTGTAAAAGACAAGAGTAATCACACACAGAGATTATACATTCTATACTGTAACAGACAAGAGTAATCACACAGAGATTATACATTCTATACTGTAACAGACCAGAGCAATCACACAGAGATTATACATTCTATACTGTAACAGACCAGAGCAATCACACTCAGAGATTATACATTCTATACTGTAACAGACCAGAGCAATCACACTATGACAGGTGTAGGTGCAACATTTAGGTTAGGGCCCAACATGTATGTGTGCGGCTGTTGTCATTGGGTCATACCTGTTGGGGCGTTTGCAGGGTGAGGTGCTGGATTGGGCTGAGGCAGAGGAGCTGGTGCTGAGGGTGCTGTCTGGACTGCTGAGGGAACATACTCTCTCCATACTCACTGTGCTCTGACACGCCTCACACTCAGCATTGCCCTTACACCTGGAGGGAGGGGGAGAGAAAGAGAAACAGAAAGGGGGGGAGAAAGAAAGAGGGAGGGGAGGAGAAAGAAAGAGGGAGGGGGGGAGAAGAGAGGGTTTTAGTTACAAGTTACATACAGAGTTTGAGACGATAATGACTTCGATATTTGAAGAGACTGATTGTGGACTGTAGTGGATATTTGAAGAGACTGATTGTGGACTGTAGTGGATATTTGAAGAGACTGATTGTAGACTGTAGTGGATATTTGAAGAGACTGATTGTGGACTGTAGTGGATATTTGAAGAGACTGACTGTGGACTGTAGTGGATATTTGAAGAGACTGATTGTGGACTGTAGTGGATATTTGAAGAGACTGACTGTGGACTGTAGTGGATATTTGAAGAGACTGATTGTGGACTGTAGTGGATATTTGAAGAGACTGATTGTGGACTGTAGTGGATATTTGAAGAGACTGATTGTGGACTGTAGTGGATATTTGAAGAGACTGATTGTGGACTGTAGTGGATATTTGAAGAGACTGATTGTAGTCTGTAGTGGATATTTGAAGAGACTGATTGTGGACTGTAGTGGATATTTGAAGAGACTGGCTGTGGACTGTAGTGGATATTTGAAGAGACTGATTGTGGACTGTAGTGGATATTTGAAGAGACTGATTGTGGACTGTAGTGGATATTTGAAGAGACTGATTGTGGACTGTAGTGGATATTTGAAGAGTGATTGTGGGCTGTAGTGGATATTTGAAGAGACTGATTGTGGACTGTAGTGGATATTTGAAGAGACTGATTGTAGACTGTAGTGGATATTTGAAGAGACTGATTGTGGACTGTAGTGGATATTTGAAGAGACTGACTGTGGACTGTAGTGGATATTTGAAGAGACTGATTGTGGACTGTAGTGGATATTTGAAGAGACTGATTGTGGACTGTAGTGGATATTTGAAGAGACTGATTGTGGGCTGTAGTGGATATTTGAAGAGACTGATTGTGGACTGTAGTGGATATTTGAAGAGACTGATTGTGGACTGTAGTGGATATTTGAAGAGACTGATTGTGGAGGAGCTTGAGAGTTACTTACTCCCCCAGTGAGTGTCTCCGTGTTCTCTCTTCCTCCTCCTCTTCCTCATCACTGCTGATACTAATGACAGTAACAGTGGGGCTGGCCAGATCAGACATCACCATGGCCTGCCGCTGCTTATAAGAGGCAGACTGCTCTTCAGAGTCTGAACCTGCCTTACAGCAGCTAGGATCCTCCTCCTGCTCTGGTTCAGGTTCCAGCTGTGCAGCTCGCCCCGCCTCTGGGAATCTACCCTCTGGGACATTCCTTGTGGTGTCGGCCATCTTTGGGGACTGGCATGCTGAGTTTTGGGTGTTGGTGCTGTAGGTGAAATTGCTGCCTCTAGGGAGAAATAAATGACGGAAGGGTTTTTTTATGATCAGATTGTGTGTGTGTGTGTGTATGTGTGTGCGTGTGTGTGTGTGTGTGTGTTTACCTGTTAAAGCAGGGCTTGTTTCTCTTGTTTGCAGAGGGCTGTGGCCACACCACGTGTGCGATGCCTATGCTGATTGGCTGGTGGGCAGACATGGTCATCTGGTTGGTTAAGAACGGCTGATGGTGGTGGGGCATCATAGAGCTGTATTGGTTGCCATGGGGACGCACCTTCCTGCAAATGACAATACGGGATAACGAGCCAAAGGTTATTATCTATATTAGAGACTTAACTGACTGATCTCACTCGCCTGCTTCAAAGGAGAGGCATGTGACTCATTCTCCATCAGTCTGACAGACAGCCATCACACTGTGTCCTATATTCTCAGAGAAGTCCTTGTCAAGGGTAGAGCATAGCAACAAAACAGACTGACAGACAAAGCAGTTTCAAAAAATTCATTTGGAGCTTCCCTATTGGCTCCCTATGGAGAGAAAAAATGAATTAGTCACTGACGGTCGCTAAAGAGAACAGACAGTCAACAGCTGACAGACAGCACTCACCCCCATTCTCCCAGTCTCTGTGGGCCTGCAACAGTGTCAGACGCCATGGTGGCTGGTGGGGGCGCCATTGAAGTCACCTGCTGCCAGGCGGGCACCAGGATCTGCTGGGGGCGGTTAGACCAGGTCTGCTGCAAGGGAGAAGAACACCGTTTCCATGGTTTCTATAGCTATCTAAACTTATTCATTCAGTGGTATAGAGTTGCAGGTAGCCTAGTGGTTTGAGCGTTGGGCCAGTAACTGAAAGGTTGCTGGATCGAATCCCCGAGGTGACATGGTAAAAATCTGTAGTTCTGCCCCTGAGCAAGGCAGTTAACCCACTGTTCCCCTGAGCAAGGCAGTTAACCCACTGTTCCCCTGAGCAAGGCAGTTAACCCACTGTTCCCCTGAGCAAGGCAGTTAACCCACTGTTCCCCTGAGCAAGGCCGTTAACCCACTGTTCCCCTGAGCAAGGCAGTTAACCCACTGTTCCCCTGAGCAAGGCAGTTAACCCACTGTTCCCCTGAGCAAGGCAGTTAACCCACTGTTCCCCTGAGCAAGGCAGTTAACCCACTGTTCCCCTGAGCAAGGCAGTTAACCCACTGTTCCCCTGAGCAAGGCAGTTAACCCACTGTTCCCCTGAGCAAGGCAGTTAACCCACTGTTCCCCGGGCACCGGAGATATGGATGACGATTAAGGCAGCCCCCCGCACCTCTCTGATTCAGAGGGGTTGGGTTAAGTTGAATGTATTCAACTGAAATTCAACATTTCAGTTGAATACATTCAAAACATCCCCAGCACAAATGCATCCAGGATGTGTCTTGCTGATTCTCCATCACTGTCAGTTTCTCTGTTGGTCTGAATCACTCAATCACAGCTAGCCCAAATACTAGGGACTCTCTCTCTCCCTCTCTTCTCGTTACCTGTGTGATGAGCCCAGGTCTGATCTGTAGGGGCTGGATGGAGGGAGCTTGGGTGACCAGAGGCACAGCAGTCTCCATGCGTACGGAGAAGCCCTGAGGCTTGGCTGCGTTAGTGGGGATTCCTGGAGGACCGGAAAGGGAAACATGTGTTCCACAGTAAGTCCAAGTCAGTAGATTTCGCTATAGAGGTGGATGGAAAGGAGGGAGAAAGAGGAGGGGGGAGGAGAGAAGAGAGAAGAGGGGAGGGGGGAGAAAGAGAGAAGAGAGGAGTGGGGGTAGAAGAGAGGAGGGGGGAGGAGAAAGAGAGAAGAGAGGAGGGGGGGGGAGAAAGAGAGAAGAGAGGAGGGGGGAGGAGAAAGAGAGAAGAGAGGAGGGGGGAGGAGAAAGAGAGAAGAGGGGAGGGGGGAGAAGAAAGAGAGAAGAGAGGAGGGGGGAGGAGAAAGAGAGGAGGGGGGAGGAGAGAAGAGAGGAGGGGGGAGGAGAAAGAGGAGAAGAGAGGAGGGGGGAGGAGAAAGAGAGAAGAGAGGAGGGGGGAGGAGAAAGAGAGAAGAGAGGAGGGGGGAGGAGAAAGAGAGAAGTGGGGGGAGAAGAGGGGGAGGGGGGAGGAGAAAGAGAGAAGGGGGAGAAAGAGAGAAGGGGGGGAAAGAGAGAAGGGGGGAAGAGAGAAGAGGGGAGGGGGGAGGAGAAAGAGAGAAGAGAGGAGTGGGGGGAGAAGAGAGGAGGGGGAGGAGAAAGAGAGAAGGGGGGAGAAAGAGAGAAGGGGGGGAAAGAGAGGGGGGGAAGAGAGAAGAGGGGAGGAGAAAGAGAGAAGAGAGGAGGGGGGGAAAGAGAGAAGAGAGGGGGGGGGAAGAGAAGAGAGGAGGGGGGAGGAGAAAGAGAGAAGAGAGGAGGGGGGGAAAGAGAGAAGAGAGGGGGGGAGAAAGAGAGAAGAGAGGAGGGGGGAGGAGAAAGAGAGACGTGAGGAGGGGGGAGGAGAAAGAGAGAAGAGAGGAGGGGGAGGAGAAAGAGAGACGTGAGGAGGGGGGAGGAGAACGAGAGAAGAGAGGAGGGGGAGGAGAAAGAGAGAAGAGAGGAGGGGGGAGGAGAAAGAGAGAAGAGAGGAGGGGGGAGGAGAAAGAGAGACGTGAGGAGGGGGGAGGAGAAAGAGAGACGAGAGGAGGGGGGAGGAGAAAGAGAGACGAGAGGAGGGGGGAGGAGAAAGAGAGAAGAGAGGAGGGGGAGGAGAAAGAGAGAAGAGAGGAGGGGGGGAAAGAGAGAAGAGAGGAGGGGGGAGGAGAAAGAGAGACGTGAGGAGGGGGGAGGAGAACGAGAGAAGGGGGGAGAAAGAGGAGAAGATTAAGAAGTCATACCCTGCATCGTTGGGGGGCACAGGATGAGTGCCTGTTGAAATGAGTCGCTGCAGCCAAACTGGCCATTTCCTGTTTGGTGCGGTATCCCAGGGTGCATCACTGAGGGGGCCGAGGGGGCTAAAGTCTGAAGACAACACAGAGACATGAGCCCCCTGACATCTACTACAGAAACTAATGGGTTAGATCAATACAGAGACATGAGCCCCCTGACATCTACTACAGAAACTAATGGGTTAGATCAACACAGAGACATGAACCCCCTGACATCTACTACAGAAACTAATGGGTTAGATCAACACAGAGACATGAACCCCCTGACATCTACTACAGAAACTAATGGGTTAGATCAACACAGAGACATGAGCCCCCTGACATCTACTACAGAAACTAATGGGTTAGATCAACACAGAGACATCTACTACAGAAACTAATGGGTTAGATCAACAGAGACATGAGCCCCCTGACATCTACTACAGAAACTAATGGGTTAGATCAGCACAGAGACATGAGCCCCCTGACATCTACTACAGAAACTAATGGGTTAGATCAACACAGAGACATGAACCCCCTGACATCTACTACAGAAACTAATGGGTTAGATCAACACAGAGACATGAGCCCCCTGACATCTACTACAGAAACTAATGGGTTAGATCAACACAGAGACATCTACTACAGAAACTAATGGGTTAGATCAACACAGAGACATGAGCCCCCTGACATCTACTACAGAAACTAATGGGTTAGATCAACACAGAGACATGAGCCCCCTGACATCTACTACAGAAACTAATGGGTTAGATCAACACAGAGACATCTACTACAGAAACTAATGGGTTAGATCAACACAGAGACATGAGCCCCCTGACATCTACTACAGAAACTAATGGGTTAGATCAACACAGAGACATGAACCCCCTGACATCTACTACAGAAACTAATGGGTTAGATCAACACAGAGACATGAACCCCCTGACATCTACTACAGAAACTAATGGGTTAGATCAACACAGAGACATGAGCCCCCTGACATCTACTACAGAAACTAATGGGTTAGATCAACACAGAGACATGAACCCCCTGACATCTACTACAGAAACTAATGGGTTAGATCAACAGAGACATGAGTCCCCTGACATCTACTACAGAAACTAATGGGTTAGATCAACACAGAGACATGAACCCCCTGACATCTACTACAGAAACTAATGGGTTAGATCAACAGAGACATGAACCCCCTGACATCTACTACAGAAACTAATGGGTTAGATCAACACAGAGACATCTACTACAGAAACTAATGGGTTAGATCAACACAGACATGAGTCCCCTGACATCTACTACAGAAACTAATGGGTTAGATCACCACAGAGACATGAGCCCCCTGACATCTACTACAGAAACTAATGGGTTAGATCAACACAGAGACATCTAGTACAGAAACTAATGGGTTAGATCAACACAGAGACATGAGCCTCCTGACATCTACTACAGAAACTAATGGGTTAGATCAACACAGAGACATCTACTACAGAAACTAATGGGTTAGATCAACACAGACATGAGCCCCCTGACATCTACTACAGAAACTAATGGGTTAGATCAACACAGAGAAATGAACCCCCTGACATCTACTACAGAAACTAATGGGTTAGATCAACACAGAGACATGAGCCCCCTGACATCTACTACAGAAACTAATGGGTTAGATCAACACAGAGACATGAGCCCCCTGACATCTACTACAGAAACTAATGGGTTAGATCAGCACAGAGACATGAGCCCCCTGACATCTACTACAGAAACTAATGGGTTAGATCAACACAGAGACATGAGCCTCCTGACATCTACTACAGAAACTAATGGGTTAGATCAACACAGAGACATCTACTACAGAAACTAATGGGTTAGATCAACACAGAGACATGAGTCCCTTGACATCTACTACAGAAACTAATGGGTTAGATCAACACAGAGAAATGAACCCCCTGACATCTACTACAGAAACTAATGGGTTAGATCAACACAGAGACATGAGCCCCCTGACATCTACTACAGAAACTAATGGGTTAGATCAACACAGAGACATGAGCCCCCTGACATCTACTACAGAAACTAATGGGTTAGATCAGCACAGAGACATGAGCCCCCTGACATCTACTACAGAAACTAATGGGTTAGATCAACACAGAGACATCTACTACAGAAACTAATGGGTTAGATCAACACAGAGACATGAGCCTCCTGACATCTACTACAGAAACTAATGGGTTAGATCAACACAGAGACATCTACTACAGAAACTAATGGGTTAGATCAACACAGAGACATGAGCCCCCTGACATCTACTACAGAAACTAATGGGTTAGATCAGCACAGAGACATGAGTCCCCTGACATCTACTACAGAAACTAATGGGTTAGATCAGCACAGAGACATGAGTCCCCTGACATCTACTACAGAAACTAATGGGTTAGATCAGCACAGAGACATGAGTCCCCTGACATCTACTACAGAAACTAATGGGTTAGATCAACACAGAGACATCTACTACAGAAACTAATGGGTTAGATCAACACAGAGACATCTACTACAGAAACTAATGGGTTAGATCAACACAGAGACATGAGTCCCCTGACATCTACTACAGAAACTAATGGGTTAGATCAACACAGAGACATGAGCCCCCTGACATCTACTACAGAAACTAATGGGTTAGATCAACACAGAGACATCTACTACAGAAACTAATGGGTTAGATCAACACAGAGAAATGAACCCCCTGACATCTACTACAGAAACTAATGGGTTAGATCAACACAGAGACATCTACTACAGAAACAAATGGGTTAGATCAACACAGAGACATGAGCCCCCTGACATCTAGTACAGAAACTAATGGGTTAGATCAACAGAGACATGAGCCCCCTGACATCTAGTACAGAAACTAATGGGTTAGATCAACAGAGACATGAGCCCCCTGACATCTACTACAGAAACTAATGGGTTAGATCAATACAGAGACATCTACTACAGAAACTAATGGGTTAGATCAATACAGAGACATGAGCCCCCTGACATCTACTACAGAAACTAATGGGTTAGATCAACACAGAGACATGAACCCCCTGACATCTACTACAGAAACTAATGGGTTAGATCAACACAGAGACATGAACCCCCTGACATCTACTACAGAAACGAATGGGTTAGATCAACACAGACATGAGCCCCCTGACATCTACTACAGAAACTAATGGGTTAGATCAACACAGAGACATCTACTACAGAAACTAATGGGTTAGATCAACACAGAGACATCTACTACAGAAACTAATGGGTTAGATCAACACAGACATGAGTCCCCTGACATCTAGTACAGAAACTAATGGGTTAGATCAACACAGAGACATGAGCCTCCTGACATCTACTACAGAAACTAATGGGTTAGATCAACACAGAGACATCTACTACAGAAACTAATGGGTTAGATCAACACAGAGACATGAGCCCCCTGACATCTACTACAGAAACTAATGGGTTAGATCAACACAGAGACATGAACCCCCTGACATCTACTACAGAAACTAATGGGTTAGATCAACACAGAGACATCTACTACAGAAACTAATGGGTTAGATCAACACAGAGACATCTACTACAGAAACTAATGGGTTAGATCAACACAGAGACATGAGCCTCCTGACATCTACTACAGAAACTAATGGGTTAGATCAACACAGAGACATGAGCCCCCTGACATATACTACAGAAACTAATGGGTTAGATCAACACAGAGACATCTACTACAGAAACTAATGGGTTAGATCAACACAGAGACATCTACTACAGAAACTAATGGGTTAGATCAACACAGAGACATGAGCCCCCTGACATCTACTACAGAAACTAATGGGTTAGATCAACACAGAGACATGAGCCCCCTGACATCTACTACAGAAACTAATGGGTTAGATCAACACAGAGACATCTACTACAGAAACTAATGGGTTAGATCAACACAGAGACATGAGTCCCCTGACATCTACTACAGAAACTAATGGGTTAGATCAACACAGAGACATGAGTCCCCTGACATCTACTACAGAAACTAATGGGTTAGATCAACACAGAGACATCTACTACAGAAACTAATGGGTTAGATCAACAGAGACATGAGCCCCCTGACATCTACTACAGAAACTAATGGGTTAGATCAGCACAGAGACATGAGCCCCCTGACATCTACTACAGAAACTAATGGGTTAGATCAACACAGAGACATCTACTACAGAAACTAATGGGTTAGATCAACAGAGACATGAGACTCCTGACATCTACTACAGAAACTAATGGGTTAGATCAGCACAGAGACATCTACTACAGAAACTAATGGGTTAGATCAACACAGAGACATCTACTACAGAAACTAATGGGTTAGATCAACAGAGACATGAACCCCCTGACATCTACTACAGAAACTAATGGGTTAGATCAACACAGACATGAGCCCCCTGACATCTACTACAGAAACTAATGGGTTAGATCAGCACAGAGACATGAGCCCCCTGACATCTACTACAGAAACTAATGGGTTAGATCAACACAGAGACATCTACTACAGAAACTAATGGGTTAGATCAACACAGAGACATGAGCCCCCTGACATCTACTACAGAAACTAATGGGTTAGATCAACACAGAGACATGAACCCCCTGACATCTACTACAGAAACTAATGGGTTAGATCAACACAGAGACATGAGCCCCCTGACATCTACTACAGAAACTAATGGGTTAGATCAACACAGAGACATCTACTACAGAAACTAATGGGTTAGATCAACAGAGACATGAGCCCCCTGACATCTACTACAGAAACTAATGGGTTAGATCAGCACAGAGACATGAGCCCCCTGACATCTACTACAGAAACTAATGGGTTAGATCAACACAGAGACATCTAGTACAGAAACTAATGGGTTAGATCAACACAGAGACATCTAGTACAGAAACTAATGGGTTAGATCAACACAGAGACATCTACTACAGAAACAAATGGGTTAGATCAACACAGAGACATGAGCCCCCTGACATCTAGTACAGAAACTAATGGGTTAGATCAACAGAGACATGAGCCCCCTGACATCTAGTACAGAAACTAATGGGTTAGATCAACAGAGACATGAGCCCCCTGACATCTACTACAGAAACTAATGGGTTAGATCAATACAGAGACATCTACTACAGAAACTAATGGGTTAGATCAATACAGAGACATGAGCCCCCTGACATCTACTACAGAAACTAATGGGTTAGATCAACACAGAGACATGAACCCCCTGACATCTACTACAGAAACTAATGGGTTAGATCAACACAGAGACATGAACCCCCTGACATCTACTACAGAAACGAATGGGTTAGATCAACACAGACATGAGCCCCCTGACATCTACTACAGAAACTAATGGGTTAGATCAACACAGAGACATCTACTACAGAAACTAATGGGTTAGATCAACACAGAGACATCTACTACAGAAACTAATGGGTTAGATCAACACAGACATGAGTCCCCTGACATCTAGTACAGAAACTAATGGGTTAGATCAACACAGAGACATGAGCCTCCTGACATCTACTACAGAAACTAATGGGTTAGATCAACACAGAGACATCTACTACAGAAACTAATGGGTTAGATCAACACAGAGACATGAGCCCCCTGACATCTACTACAGAAACTAATGGGTTAGATCAACACAGAGACATGAACCCCCTGACATCTACTACAGAAACTAATGGGTTAGATCAACACAGAGACATCTACTACAGAAACTAATGGGTTAGATCAACACAGAGACATCTACTACAGAAACTAATGGGTTAGATCAACACAGAGACATGAGCCTCCTGACATCTACTACAGAAACTAATGGGTTAGATCAACACAGAGACATGAGCCCCCTGACATCTACTACAGAAACTAATGGGTTAGATCAACACAGAGACATCTACTACAGAAACTAATGGGTTAGATCAACACAGAGACATCTACTACAGAAACTAATGGGTTAGATCAACACAGAGACATGAGCCCCCTGACATCTACTACAGAAACTAATGGGTTAGATCAACACAGAGACATGAGCCCCCTGACATCTACTACAGAAACTAATGGGTTAGATCAACACAGAGACATCTACTACAGAAACTAATGGGTTAGATCAACACAGAGACATGAGTCCCCTGACATCTACTACAGAAACTAATGGGTTAGATCAACACAGAGACATGAGTCCCCTGACATCTACTACAGAAACTAATGGGTTAGATCAACACAGAGACATCTACTACAGAAACTAATGGGTTAGATCAACAGAGACATGAGCCCCCTGACATCTACTACAGAAACTAATGGGTTAGATCAGCACAGAGACATGAGCCCCCTGACATCTACTACAGAAACTAATGGGTTAGATCAACACAGAGACATCTACTACAGAAACTAATGGGTTAGATCAACAGAGACATGAGACTCCTGACATCTACTACAGAAACTAATGGGTTAGATCAGCACAGAGACATCTACTACAGAAACTAATGGGTTAGATCAACACAGAGACATCTACTACAGAAACTAATGGGTTAGATCAACAGAGACATGAACCCCCTGACATCTACTACAGAAACTAATGGGTTAGATCAACACAGACATGAGCCCCCTGACATCTACTACAGAAACTAATGGGTTAGATCAGCACAGAGACATGAGCCCCCTGACATCTACTACAGAAACTAATGGGTTAGATCAACACAGAGACATCTACTACAGAAACTAATGGGTTAGATCAACACAGAGACATGAGCCCCCTGACATCTACTACAGAAACTAATGGGTTAGATCAACACAGAGACATGAACCCCCTGACATCTACTACAGAAACTAATGGGTTAGATCAACACAGAGACATGAGCCCCCTGACATCTACTACAGAAACTAATGGGTTAGATCAACACAGAGACATCTACTACAGAAACTAATGGGTTAGATCAACAGAGACATGAGCCCCCTGACATCTACTACAGAAACTAATGGGTTAGATCAGCACAGAGACATGAGCCCCCTGACATCTACTACAGAAACTAATGGGTTAGATCAACACAGAGACATCTAGTACAGAAACTAATGGGTTAGATCAACACAGAGACATCTAGTACAGCAACTAATGGGTTAGATCAACACAGAGACATCTAGTACAGAAACTAATGGGTTAGATCAACACAGAGACATGAGCCCCCTGACATCTACTACAGAAACTAATGGGTTAGATCAACACAGAGACATGAACCCCCTGACATCTACTACAGAAACTAATGGGTTAGATCAACACAGAGACATGAACCCCCTGACATCTAGTACAGAAACTAATGGGTTAGATCAACACAGAGACATGAGTCCCCTGACATCTACTACAGAAACTAATGGGTTAGATCAACACAGACGGTCTATCAACAGGGATTTCATCAGCACAACATAAGGGGAATTGTGGCCTCAATAACTATTTTCATAAAGAAAGTGTTTCAGAGAACAAAATAAGGAAAACAATACCAAAACTTTGACTCTCCATAATTAAAAACCTCCTAGTGTAAGTCTTGACAGATTCCAACATATAATCCGCATTAGCCTCACATCCCCAGTAGATGGCGACCTGCCTGTCTGGAGTCTGAGCCAAACAGCAGTGCCGTATGCACCAAGCATAGAGTAAGAGTACAGATCTAGGATCTGTCCATATAATCTTATTATGAAATCATTTAAAAGGCAAAACTGATCCTAGATCAGCAGTCCTACTCCGACACTTTATGAATAAACAAAGAACAGCGCAGGAGCCTGTGCCTGTGGTTCAGAGGTCACTGCTCTGACCTCTTGTGCCCGGCCTACAATATTGAATCCAGGGAATTAGACCAGGGCTGAATCCAACATGATCAAAGGTCTGGAAAGTCCAATAAAAAAGTCCACCCAGAACAGGGACCGGCCCCCCCCATACACATGACAGTCAACACAAAGCATTCTGAGAGGTGAATACTGGGAGATCTGGTGCATTTTCCCACCAAATACTTCCTGTAACTGGAACCAATCAAAGTTCACCTACATCAGAGCGGATGTGTTTTACACACACAAGGCTTTCCTAGAGACCACCCATTCTGTTGCCCCCCCAGGGGTAAATACTGAACACAAATGCACTAGAATTAAGGATGTGTCGATATATCAACTTGATTCAATTGGGCTTGTGGTATATGAGGTTCAGACGCCATCACCTTCACATTGTACCAACAGTTGATATGAGAATGGACTTCTAATGTGTTGACAAAGATGGACTTGTATTTCCAGAAATAGCTGGTTGGTATTTAGAATAACAAAGTGAAAACATGGCAGTATGAGGCCAGTTGAACTCATCTGTCTAATAGGATCAGATGGCTCCAAACTTCAACCATCTCTCTCCTCAGCAACACAACACACCCGCGCTGTTGCCATGACATAGCCTACGTAACGTCCTGGCGTTGCCACGACAGCGAAGGTGAACGGCTACAGTTCCACGTGAGGACGAGGGGGGCGATAAAGCCCCATGTCATCCACTCCGACCATCTGGAGGTCTGGGTCAGGGGAAAACACGCCTTGGTCTAGCTGTTTCTCAAATTAAGACTTGTCTGATAAAACTGTCTCCATTTAAATCTAATATACAGTCTAACAGCTCTAGCAGTGGTACATTGTCATATTCATATAAACGAAAATGTTTCCCTCCATGTGACGGCTACTGTATTGATGTGGTGAAGCTACTTACTTGGTTGTGGATGGCGGCCATCTTGCTGAAGGGCCCGGTCAGGTTAACTGTGGTGGTGGTGGTGGTCACCGGTCTGATGAAGGGGGCTTTGTTCCGGTTGAGCGTGTCGTAAGGACCGGGACGAGAGCGGGTAACGTCCATGATGTGGAAACATGATTTGACACTGACGGGGAGAGGAAAGGAGGGGGTTGGAGTTATTTTCATCACAGTACAGCAGACCCCAGCTATTCTTTATGCTTGCCCTCCTTTTACAAATAACTAAATGTTTCATCATGTTTCTTCTCTACGAAAAGGTCGACCCGTCTGAAAGACAGTGGGGGAAACTCACTGGTTGCTATGGGGGAAGTCGAGCAGGTGTTGCATGGACATAAAGGAGTGGCTGAGCGCCTCCGCGGGGGCGATCCTCTTCTCCGCATCGATCCACAACATCCTCTTCAGCAGGCCTACAAACTCTCTTCGGTCCACCTTCTCTGCCAACAGGTCACTACCTTCCAGATTCATCACCAAGTTGACCTGGGAGAGAGAGGCAGGTCAGGGCTCAGGAGAACTGGTCATCTGTTATCTTTCCCAGTGTTTGTGTCCATTCCATCTGGAGCCGCAGGAAGTTTTAAACCAGTTTACAAGTCAAGGGAGACTTGGTTAAGGGACAAACAGTATAAACAGTCACAATGCTGGAATAATCCTTTCCTAAGTTAAAAATACCAGACATTTTGCAGAAGTTTATCAAATGTGAAAACATCAAACCAACCATTGTGATAAGTGGAAAGATGAGGCATTTTTCATATCTACAGCATTCTACATCCCCCCGTCTCTACACAGCTACGCCCCCCCCCCAGTCTCTACACATCTACGTCCCCCCCCAGTCTCTACACATCTACGTCCCCCCCCCAGTCTCTACACATCTACGTCCCCCCCAGCCTCTACACATCTACGTCGTCCCCCCCCAGCCTCTACACATCTACGTCCCCCCCCCCAAGCCTCTACACATCTACGTCGTCCCCCCCAGCCTCTACACATCTACGTCGTCCCCCACCAGCCTCTACACATCTACGCCCCCCCCCCCCAGTCTCTACACATCTACGTCCCCCCCCCAGTCTCTACACATCTACACCCCCCCCAGTCTCTACACATCTACGTCCCCCCCAGCCTCTACACATCTACGTCGTCCCCCACCAGCCTCTACACATCTACGCCCCCCCCCCCAGTCTCTACACATCTACGTCCCCCCCCCAGTCTCTACACATCTACACCCCCCCAGTCTCTACACATCTACGTCCCCCCCAGCCTCTACACATCTACGTCGTCCCCCACCAGCCTCTACACATCTACGTCCCCCCCCCCCCCCAAGCCTCTACACATCTACGTCGTCCCCCCCAGCCTCTACACATCTACGTCGTCCCCCGCCAGCCTCTACACATCTACGTCCCCCCCCCCCAGTCTCTACACATCTACGTCGTCCCCCCCAGTCTCTACACATCTACGTCGTCCCCCCAGTCTCTACACATCTACGTCGTCCCCCCAGTCTCTACACATCTACGTCGTGTCCCCCCCCCCCCCCCCCCCCGAGTCTCTACACATCTACGTCGCCCCCCCCCCCGCCTCTACACATCTACGTTGTCCCCCCCCCAGCCTCTACGTCATCCCCCGTCTCTACGTCATCCCCCGTCTCTACGTCATCCCCCGTCTCTACGTCATCCCCCGTCTCTACGTCATCCCCCGTCTCTACGTCATCCCCCGTCTCTACATATCTACATAATCACCCCCCAACTCAAAAAAACATCAGCAGGGAAATGTTCAACCCATGATCTCATTGTCAGGGAATTTCCAGCGGTGGTTTCACCAAGGCTTGACTTTCAAACTAAGTGTTGGGTGCTGAACCTTAGCATGTCACTTAGCATATGACTAGAGATGTGAGAATGGGGTTTTTCCAGCAATGAGATGTACGTACATGTTCTAGCTTTTTCAGTCAAACAGCTGAAGGTGAACTTCCTCTCTCTCAGACCTACGGCCCCATGTCATCTAACCATCTGACCATGGGCTTCCTGAGTAGAGACTCATCAACACGGTCTAGTTAGACCAGCTGAAGGTGAACTTCCTCTCTCTCAGACCTACATCATCTAGCCATGAGCTTCCTGAGTTGAGACTCATCAACACGGTCTAGTTAGACCAGCTGAAGGTGAACTTCCTCTCTCAGACCTACATCATCTAACCATGAGCTTCCTGAGTCGAGACTCATCAACACGGTCTAGTTAGACCAGCTGAAGGTGAACTTCCTCTCTCTCAGACCTACATCATCTAACCATGAGCTTCCTGAGTCGAGACTCATCAACACGGTCTAGTTAGACCAGCTGAAGGTGAACTTCCTCTCTCTCAGACCTACATCATCTAACCATGAGCTTCCTGAGTCGAGACTCATCAACACGGTCTAGTTAGACCAGCTGAAGGTGAACTTCCTCTCTCTCAGACCTACATCATCTAACCATGGGCTTCCTGAGTCGAGACTCATCAACACCGTCTAGTTAGACCAGCTGAAGGTGAACTTCCTCTCTCTCAGACCTACATCATCTAACCATGAGCTTCCTGAGTCGAGACTCATCAACACGGTCTAGTTAGACCAGCTGAAGGTGAACTTCCTCTCTCTCAGACCTACATCATCTAACCATGAGCTTCCTGAGTCGAGACTCATCAACACGGTCTAGTTAGACCAGCTGAAGGTGAACTTCCTCTCTCTCAGACCTACATCATCTAACCATGAGCTTCCTGAGTCGAGACTCATCAACACGGTCTAGTTAGACCAGCTGAAGGTGAACTTCCTCTCTCTCAGACCTACATCATCTAACCATGAGCTTCCTGAGTCGAGACTCATCAACACGGTCTAGTTAGACCAGCTGAAGGTGAACTTCCTCTCTCTCAGACCTACATCATCTAACCATGAGCTTCCTGAGTCGAGACTCATCAACACGGTCTAGTTAGACCAGCTGAAGGTGAACTTCCTCTCTCTCAGACCTACATCATCTAACCATGAGCTTCCTGAGTCGAGACTCATCAACACGGTCTAGTTAGACCAGCTGAAGGTGTCCACATCCTGTGGAACAAGACTTACGTGCGCCATGTCATCCAAACAGTTGAAGATGTACTTCCTTGCTTCCTTCGATTTCATCCCCGTCTCGGTCTCATGCTCATCAGTCGACTGGAGAGAGACAGGGAGAGAAAGAGAGAGAGAGAGACAGGGGGAGAAAGAGAGAGAGAGACAGGGGGAGAAAGAGAGAGAGAGACAGGGGGAGAAAGAGAGAGAGAGACAGGGGGAGAAAGAGAGAGAGAGACAGGGGGAGAAAGAGAGTGAGAGACAGGGGGAGAAAGAGAGTGAGAGACAGGGGGAGAAAGAGAGTGAGACAGGGGGAGAAAGAGAGTGAGACAGGGGGAGAAAGAGAGTGAGACAGGGGGAGAAAGAGAGTGAGACACAGGGGGAGAAAGAGAGAGACACAGGGGGAGAAAGAGAGTGAGACAGGGGGAGAAAGAGAGAGAGAGAGACAGGGAGAAAGAGAGAGAGAGAGAGACAGGGAGAGAAAGAGAGAGAGAGAGACAGGGAGAGAAAGAGAGAGAGAGAGAGACAGGGAGAGAAAGAGAGAGAGAGAGACAGGGAGAGAAAGAGAGAGAGAGAGACAGGGAGAGAGAGAGAGACAGGGAGAGAGAGAGAGACAGGGAGAGAGAGAGAGAGAGACAGGGAGAGAGAGAGAGAGAGGGAGAGAAAGAGAGAGAGAGAGAGACAGGGAGAGAAAGAGAGAGAGAGACAGGGGGAGAAAGAGAGAGACACAGGGGGAGAAAGAGAGTGAGACAGGGGGAGAAAGAGAGAGAGAGACAGGGAGAAAGAGAGAGAGAGACAGGGAGAACAATAAGGATTTGGTTTATCCCTTCAGCCTTTATCTCCAGAGTTGGTTCAAGCGGTGAAAAAGAGGATGCTTGTGTTGGGGTTTTCTTCTCTGGTGGGAGAATGTTTGGTGATGGTGAGATAATATGAAGGTTTGTTTTCAGTGCCGGGCTAGGAGGTGTGTGTGTTTTGGTGGAGAGGAGCGAAAGAGGGGTCAGTGTATGGAATGGTTGAGAGAGGGTTCTGGGGGGAGGGGGGTTCTGCTGGAGATGTCTTTTGGGCTTAGGGGTCCTTCTTACTTTCAATCGCCATGCTGAGTAGGGGGAGTCAGACTCCCTGCAGAAGAACCGTGCCGTCTTCGTCCCCACATTCAACAGATGCTCCCCAGGCAAACCCTGCGTCTGAGAAATGTAGCGAATCTGTGAAAAGAGGAAGCGAGGGAAAAACAAAGATGTGAATAGACCGAGCAAGAGAGAAAAGGAGGAGATAGAAGAGAAAGACACGTGGATAGACCGAGCAAGAGAGATAGAAGAGAAAGACACGTGGATAGACCGAGCAAGAGAGATAGGGAAAGGAAAAATGCATTAGGAAAGAACATTCCCTGTATGCTATGACTGTAACAGAAGGGGAAAGAACATTCCCTGTATGCTATGACTGTAACAGAAGGGAAAAGAACATTCCCTGTATGCTATGACTGTAACAGAAGGGGAAAGAACATTCCCTGTATGCTATGACTGTAACAGAAGGGGAAAGAACATTCCCTGTATGCTATGACTGTAACAGAAGGGGAAAGAACATTCCCTGTATGCTATGACTGTAACAGAAGGGGAAAGAACATTCCCTGTATGCTATGACTGTAACAGAAGGGAAAAGAACATTCCCTGTATGCTATGACTGTAACAGAAGGGGAAAGAACATTCCCTGTATGCTATGACTGTAACAGAAGGGGAAAGAACATTCCCTGTATGCTATGACTGTAACAGAAGGGGAAAGAACATTCCCTGTATGCTATGACTGTAACAGAAGGGGAAAGAACATTCCCTGTATGCTATGACTGTAACAGAAGGGGAAAGAACAGTCCCTGTATGCTATGACTGTAACAGAAGGGGAAAGAACATTCCCTGTATGCTATGACTGTAACGGAAGGGGAAAGAACATTCCCCGTATGCTATGACTAACAGAAGGGGAAAGAACAGTTCAATATGACCATTTCTCTCCCATAATATTACCATAACATCATACAGTCTAAACATCCCAGCACAGTTCTCTTCTCCATTCCTGCGGTGCCTTGTTCCACTGTAAACTGCCCAGTCCTACCCACTCCTCCTATACCCACAGTCCCCCACCTTCAAGCCCAGGTGCTGACCCCTTTCTCCAGCCTCACACATCCCGAGAACACAGTCATTACCTAGTGGTAATACATTCAGGTTATGCACAAGTGTCGTTCACACTACCATCACCCTGGGAATGAGGGGGGTGGGGCTCTGGGAATGATTGACATGTGTGTGCGTAACAAAGTAGTTTCTGTCCCTCTCCTCACCCCTACCTGGGCTCGAACCAGGGACCCTCATCGACAAGTCACCCTCAAAGCATCATTACCTATCGCTCCACAAAAGCCTTAGAGCAAGGGAAACTACTTGAAGGTCTCAGAGAGAGTGACATCACCGATTGAAATGCTACTAGCGTGCACCCCGCTAACTAGGGAGCCATTTCACACCAGTTACATGTGGGTGTGTCCGTGATCAGGGCCCTAGCTGGAGAGGGAGTATGACTGTATGCCGCTGCCTGCATGGGGTCGTGTTGACTCAGGATTCTGCGTTTCACACAGAAAGGGAAAGAAGAGACGCAGATAAAACATCTTGCTGCGTTATGTAAACGCAAATCTAAAAAGGCTTCTTACTGTAAATTCTGCTCAGCTTCAGTCAGGTTTCGCTCCAAATCATGAATGTAAAAGGAGTCATTTCCTGCTTCAGTTGCACTTCTCCACTCAGATGGAGTGTATTTGCTCGTCATTGGATCACCAGCAGGTCATTTCCTCCAGTGTAGTTTTTCTCCGGTATAAAGTTCAAATGCAAAGCTCAATTTCAAGAAAAACGGTGGAAATGTAGCTGGCTACATTCTTCTATGATAAACATTGCCTACTGGATGGTGGGATGATTGTCTGTGTCTACCTACTGGATGGTGGGATAATTCTGTCTGTGTCTACCTACTGGATGGTGGGATAATTCTGTCTGTGTCTACCTACTGGATGGTGGGATAATTCTGTCTGTGTCTACCTACTGGGTGGTGGGATAATTCTGTCTGTGTCTACCTACTGGGTGGTGGGATGATTCTGTCTGTCTACCTACTGGATGGTGGGATGATTCTGTCTGTGTCTACCTACTGGATGGTGGGATAATTCTGTCTGTGTCTACCTACTGGGTGGTGGGATAATTCTGTCTGTGTCTACCTACTGGATGGCGGGTTAATTCTG
>NC_143027.1:85597500-85640000 GCF_057628025.1 Oncorhynchus mykiss
TTCCTCAGTGATAACTTGTACCAGATGGCCTCTCAGCTGGAGTGTGTAGCGTGGAACCCTGCTAACACACTGTCCACCATCAAAAGGTACCAAACTGGGTGGACTGTGGAGTTATATCTGCATGGTCCATCAATGTGTGTTGTATGTGTTGTGTGTGTTGTGTGTGTATGTGTGTATGTGTGTGTTTAGCTTCTTGTAGTATATTTATTTAGTGGAGCCTTGACCATAGTCAGGGAGGTAATGGAGGAGGAGGAAGAGAAGGATGGGAGGAGGGAGGTAAGATTTGGTCTGCTGCCCAGGGGGATAGAAAGACGGGGATGAGAGTACAATGAAATGAATACACAGCTGCTGCCTCTGTCCCTCTCTTTCTCTCCCTCTTTCTCTCTGTCCCCGTCTCTCCCTCTTTCTCTCGCTCTCTCCCTGTCTCTCCCTCTTTCTCTCCCTCTTTCTCTCGCTGTCTCTCCCTCTTTCTCTCTCACTTCTCTCTCTTCCCCATTTTTACAACCCCTCACCAAGACCAACACAGGAGTAGGAACTGATATGTCCCTGAACAGAGGACAGGCTGAAGGTGTGAGGATAACAGATAGAAGCATCCCTCTCTGACCCTTGTCCACCACCCTCCCTCTCACTCCAACAGGATTAACTGGAAGAAGTGTGACATCACTGACTGTTAGAGTAGCATCTTGTTGTCATGGTACTGCACTGTGCTCACCCCAGCCTCACCTCTGCTGCCCTTACAGTCATGGGACAGGACATGAGAGTGACCCCACGGCCCCCCCTCCTCCGGTGGTCCTCAGCTGTAGTGCCCAGTACCACATCCACACACACGGCCTCTACAGAGGACTACAGGTCAGGGTCCGACACGCATAAACACTCATGCACGCGCACACACACACTCACCTACTCTCTCACCTACTCTCTCTCTCTCTCTCTCTCTCTCTCTCTCTCTTTACCTCTCTCTCTCTATCTCTCTCTCTCTCTCTCTCTCGCTCTCTCTCTTTATCTCTCTCTCTCTCTCGCTCTCTCTCTTCCTCTCTCAGGATGTGAGGCGGGTGCCTGGTATCACACCGTCTGTGGTGAGGTCATCAGAGACCAATGAGAAGCGTCCGTTTGTGTGTGCCTACCCCGGCTGCAATAAGAGATACTTCAAACTTTCCCACCTGCAGATGCATGGCAGGAAACACACGGGTCAGTACACCCCATATAGACAACATACAGACAACAGTCATTTGCTTTACACTGGCCTGGTGGTTGTGATAATGAGGATGATGATGGTGGTGATGATGATTATGGTTGCAGGAGAAAAGCCGTATCAGTGTGACTTCACAGACTGTGGACGGAGATTCTCCAGATCAGATCAACTGAAGAGACACCAACGCAGACACACAGGTCAGAACTCTCTGTCTCTCAGCTTCTCTCTCTCTCTCTCTCTCTCTCTCTCTGTCTCTCAGCTTCTCTCTCTCTCTCTCTCTCTCTCTCTCTCTGTCTCTCAGCTTCTCTCTCTCTCTCTCTCTCTCTCTCTCTCTCTCTCTCTCTCTCTCTCTCTCTCTCTCTCTCGCTCTCTCCAACTCTTCTCTCTTTACCTAGAGTTTAAAAATAATCTTTAGAAACTCTTAACCCCCCCCCCCCCCTTTCTCCACCTCTCTCTGTGTAGGAGTGAAACCATTCCAGTGTGAGACGTGTCAGAGAAAGTTTTCACGGTCAGACCATCTTAAGACACACACTCGGACACATACAGGTAAAACAAGTGCGTATACCTTTATTTTCTACCTATTTCTCTGCTTTTCTACTGTGTTAATTATCCTGGTCACTACACTGCTTCTATGATGTGGACCCCAGGAAGAGTAGCTGCTGTGGTAGCTCCATCTAATGTGGATCCTAATGAAATTCAACTAATTAAATAGCCAGTAGGCCTAATGATTACCTTAGTAACCATGCTAATGAGTGTATACAATTATGAAGCTTTTATTAATTGTAGATTTAAATAACAGATTCAATTTTTTTGTTATTGCTCAGCTCACCACTAAATCATCGCCACCACTGACAATCCTCTCTTCTCTCTTCTTGTTTCCCCCTCTCTTCTTCTCCTCTCCTCTCTTCTCATTTTCTCCCATATTCTCCTCTCCTCTCCTCTCCTCTCCTCTCCTCTCCTCTCCTCTCCTTTTCTCCCATATTCTCCTCCTCTCTTCCTCCTCTCCTCTCTTCTCCTCCTCTCTCTTCTCCTCTCTTCTCCTCCTCTCTTCATCATCTCCTCTCTTCTCTTCTCTTCCCCTCTCTTTTCCTCTCCCCTATTCTACTCCTCTCTCCATCCTCTCCTCTTCTCTGCTCTTCTCCTCCTTTCTTCTCCTTCACCCCTCTCTTCTCTCCTCTCCTCTCTTCTCTCCTCTCCTCTCTTCTCCTTCTCTCCTCTCCTCTCTTCTCCTTCTCTCCTCTCTTCTCTCCTCTCTTCTCCTTCTCTCCTCTCCTCTCTTCTCCTTCTCTCCTCTCCTCTCTTCTCTCCTCTCATCTCTTCTCCTTCTCTCCTCTCCTCTCTTCTCCTTCTCTCCTCTCTTATCTCCTCTCCTCTCTTCTCCTTCTCTCCTCTCCTCTCTCCTCTCCTCTCATCTCTTCTCCTTCTCTCCTCTCCTCTCTTATCCTCCTCCTCCTCTCCTCTCCTCTCTTATCCTCTCCTCTCTTCTCCTCCTCTCAGGTGAGAAGCCCTTTACATGCCGCTGGTCCAGCTGTCAGAAGAAGTTTGCCAGGTCTGATGAGTTAGTTCGCCACCACAGCATGCACCAGAGGAACCTGATCAAATTACAGTCTGCCATCTGACCAGTACTAAACCGGTTTGGACTGGACTAGACTGGATTGGACCGTACCAAACGCATAGCCATCTGACCAGTACTAAACCGGTTTGGACTGGACTAGACTGGATTGGACCGTACCAAACGCATAGCCATCTGAGCAACAATGATGACTGGACCTAAGCCCACCGAGTGCCATAAGTGGAAAGTACAACTCAAATATGGCCTCTATTGCTCCAACTAAAGAACATAGTTTCACCATGCACCCCTTTGGATGGAAGACGAACAGATCAATGCCACCTCAGATTTATGTCACATCAGCCAATGAATATCAACGGTTACTGTAGCTTCAACCCCTGATAACCCTGTACTAGGATTCCCTGTTTTTATTGTTATAAATCAAATAGTTGATATTTTTCTTATGTACACAACCAGCTTCATCCTGAGACATGATTAAGAATCTGCTGTCTGGGTGAGAAGAACATCAGTTGTTATTATTTTGTTGTTGTATTATAATTGCACTGGCTTTATGTTCATTTTTCTGCCATAAATGTTTTACTACAGATGTAGGATCTTAATTTGACACGGTTTGCTACAGCAAGAAAATAATACGGCAGCAACAAGAAATGGGAATTATTATGTGGATTATAATTAATAGACATTTAAGTTGGGGTTGATATATTTTTTGTAAGGGAAAATCAAGTCTGAAATTTCAAATTGGAAATTATAAACTTCAGAAGCCTTTTAAAACCTCAAACAAGTTTGACATTTCCTGCATATCAAATTAAGATCCTAGACCTGTATGTACTGGAGCTAGACCATGTAAACTGGAGTTAGGAAACAGACAATGTCACTCTATGTCCAACGAGACAACGAGTAAAACAGAAAATGATACTGTGATTGCTGGAGGAAATGTGTACATGTGTTTTATGTGCCTACAGTGTAAAATGTCACTTCCTTTGTGTATATATGACTCATTTCTATCCTTTTTAAACAGTCGTTTTGTATTTTTGTACTGTTCAAATGTATTAAATGTTGATCTTTTGGTCAGTGTTGTTGTGTCGTTTTTTGGTATGTGGTGTTGTCTCAAATTTCATATCAAGACATCTTACCCTTAGGAGGAGCCAACGGGGTTCAGACTGAGATAACACAACCCCTCCGTGACCCGGACAAGGTGCAGGTCTCCCCCTCCTAAATCTCCCACACACATCTCCAAAACCAGGAACATATGGACCCCTATAAATTAAGAGAAACATGCATTCCTCTGGATGTACTTCAATATCGCCCTTTCTTCTAGAGAGACATCTACACCATTGGCTAAGTCCCATCACCACATATAAACACCATTGGTTGGGTCCCATCACCACATATAAACACCAAATCAAATTAAATCAAATTTTATTTGTCACATACACATGGTTAGCAGATGTTAATGCAAGTGTAGCGAAATGCTTGTGCTTCTAGTTCCGACAATGCAGTAATAACCAACAAGTAATCTAACTAACAATTCCAAAACTACTGTCTTATACACACAAGTGTAAGGGGATAAAGAATATGTACATAAAGATATATGAATGAGTGATGGTACAGAGCGGCATAGGCAAGATACAGTAGATGGTATCGAGTACAGTATATACATATGAGATGAGTATGTAAACAAAGTGGCATAGTTAAAGTGGCTAGTGATACATGTATTACATAAAGATGCAGTAGATGATATAGAGTACAGTAAATACGTATACATATGAGATGAATAATGTAGGGTATGTAAACATTATATTAGGTAGCATTGTTTAAAGTGGCTAGTGATATATTTTACATCATTTCCCATCAATTCCCATTATTAAAGTGGCTGGAGTTGAGTCAGTGTGTTGGCAGCAGCCACTCAATGTTAGTGGTGGCTGTTTAACAGTCTGATGGCCTTGAGATAGAAGCTGCTTTTCAGTCTCTCGGTCCCAGCTTTGATGAACCTGTACTGACCTCGCCTTCTGGATGATAGCGGGGTGAACAGGCAGTGGCTCGGGTGGTTGTTGTCCTTGATGATCTTTATGGCCTTCCTGTAACATCGGGTGGTGTAGGTGTCCTGGAGGGCAGGTAGTTTGCCCCCGGTGATGCGTTGTGCAGACCTCACTACCCTCTGGAGAGCCTTACGGTTGTGGGCGGAGCAGTTGCCGTACCAGGTGGTGATACAGCCCGCCAGGATGCTCTCGATTGTGCATCTGTAGAAGTTTGTGAGTGCTTTTGGTGACAAGCCGAATTTCTTCAGCCTCCTGAGGTTGAAGAGGCGCTGCTGCGCCTTCTTCACGATGCTGTCTGTGTGGGTGGACCAATTAAGTTTGTCTGTGATGTGTATGCCGAGGAACTTAAAACTTGCTACCCTCTCCACTACTGTTCCATCGATGTGGATAGGGGGGTGTTCCCTCTGCTGTTTCCTGAAGTCCACAATCATCTCCTTAGTTTTGTTGACGTTGAGTGTGAGGTTATTTTCCTGACACCACACTCCAAGGGCCCTCACCTCCTCCCTGTAGGCCGTCTCGTCGTTGCTGGTTGTGTCGTCCGCAAACTTGATGATTGAGTTGGAGGCGTGCGTGGCCACGCAGTCGTGGGTGAACAGGGAGTACAGGAGAGGGCTCAGAACGCACCCTTGTGGGGCCCCAGTGTTGAGGATCAGCGGGGTGGAGATGTTGTTGCCTACCCTCACCACCTGGGGGCGGCCCGTCAGGAAGTCCAGTACCCAGTTGCACAGGGCGGGGTCGAGACCCAGGGTCTCGAGCTTGATGACGAGCTTGGAGGGCACTATGGTGTTAAATGCCGAGCTGTAGTTGATGAACAGCATTCTCACATAGGTATTCCTCTTGTCCAGATGGGTTAGGGCAGTGTGCAGTGTGGTTGAGATTGCATCGTCTGTGGACCTATTTGGGCGGTAAGCAAATTGGAGTGGGTCTAGGGTGTCAGGTAGGGTGGAGGTGATATGGTCCTTGACTAGTCTCTCAAAGCACTTCATGATGACGGAAGTGAGTGCTACGGGGCGGTAGTCGTTTAGCTCAGTTACCTTAGCTTTCTTGGGAACAGGAACAATGGTGGCCCTCTTGAAGCATGTGGGAACAGCAGACTGGGATAGGGATTGATTGAATATGTCCGTAAACACACCAGCCAGCTGGTCTCCGCATGCTCTGAGGGCGCGGCTGTGGATAACGTCTGGGCCTGCAGCCTTGCGAGGGTTAACACGTTTAAATGTTTTACTCACCTCGGCTGCAGTGAAGGAGAGGCTGCATGTTTTGGTTGCAGGCCGTGTCAGTGGCACTGTATTGTCCTCAAAGCGGGCAAAAAAGTTATTTAGTCTGCCTGGGAGCAAGACATCCTGGTCCGTGACGGGGCTGGTTTTCTTTTTGTAATCCGTGATTGACTGTAGACCCTGCCACATACCTCTTGTGTCTGAGCCAGTGAATTGAGATTCTACTTTGTCTCTATACTGAGCTTGTTTAGCTTGTTTGATTGCCTTGCGGAGGGAATAGCTACACTGTTTGTATTCGGTCATGTTTCCGGTCACCTTGCCCTGATTAAAAGCAGTGGTTCGCGCTTTCAGTTTCACGTGAATGCTGCCATCAATCCACTGTTTCTGGTTTGGGAATGTTTTAATCGTTGCTATGGGAACGACATCTTCAACGCACGTTCCAATGAACTCGCACACCGAATCAGCGTATTCGTCAATGTTGTTGTCTGACGCAATACGAAACATATCCCAGTCCATGTGATGGAAGAAGCAGTCTTGGAGTGTGGAATCAGATTGGTCGGACCAGCGTTGAACAGACCTCAGCGTGGGAGCTTCTTGTTTTAGTTTCTGTCTGTAGGCAGGGATCAACAAAATGGAGTCGTGGTCAGCTTTTCCGAAAGTAGGGCGGGGCAGGGCCTTATATGCGTCGCGGAAGTTAGAATAGCAGTGATCCAAGGTTTTGCCAGCCCTGGTTGCGCAATCGATATGCTGATACAATTTAGGGAGTCTTGTTTTCAGATTAGCCTTGTTAAAATCCCCAGCTACAATGAATGCAGCCTCAGGATGTATGGATTCCAGTTTGCAAAGAGTCAAATAAAGTTTGTTCAGAGCCATCGATGTGTCTGCTTGGGGGGGAATATATACGGCTGTGATTATAATCGAAGAGAATTCCCTTGGTAGATAATGCGGTCGACATTTGATTGTGAGGAATTCTAAATCAGGTGAACAGAAGGATTTGAGTTCCTGTATGCTTTTGTGACCACACCACGTCTCGTTAGCCATAAGGCATACGCCCCCGCCCCTCTTCTTACCAGAAAGATGTTTGTTTCTGTCGGCGCGATGCGTGGAGAAACCAGCTGGCTGCACCGACTCCGATAGCGTCTCTCCAGTGAGCCATGTTTCCGTAAAGCAAAGAACGTTACAGTCTCTGATTTCCCTCTGGAATGCTACCCTTGCTCGGATTTCATCAACCTTGTTGTCAAGAGACTGGACATTGGCGAGAAGTATACTGGGGAGTGGTGCACGATGTGCCCGTCTCCGGAGTCTGACCAGAAGACCGCTACGTTTCCCTCTTTTACGAAGTTGTTTTTTTGGGTCGCCGGCTGGGATCCATTCCGTTGTCCTGGGTGAAAGGCAGAACACAGGATCCGCTTCGCGAAAGTCATATTCTTGGTCGTACTGATGGTCGTACTGATGGTGAGTTGACGCTGCTCTTATATTCAGTAGTTCTTCTCGACTGTATGTAATGAAACCTAAGATGACCTGGGGTACTAATGTAAGAAATAACACGTAAAAAAAACAAAAAACTGCATAGTTTCCTAGGAACGCGAAGCGAGGGGGCATCTCTGTCGGCACCCATTGGTGGGTCCCATCACCACATATAAACACCATTGGTTGGGTCCCATCACCACATATAAACACCATTGGTTGGGTCCCATCACCACATATAAACACCATTGGTTGGGTCCCATCACCACATATAAACACCATTGGTTGGGTCCCATCACCACATATAAACACCATTGGTGTGGTCCCATCACCACATATAAACACCATTGGTTGGGTCCCATCACCACATATAAACACCATTGGTTGGGTCCCATCACCATATATAAACACCATTGGTTGGGTCCCATCACCACATATAAACACCATTGGTGGGTCCCATCACCACATATAAACACCATTGGTGGGTCCCATCACCACATATAAACACCATTGGTGGGTCCCATCACCACATATAAACACCATTGGTTGGGTCCCATCACCACATATAAACACCATTGGTGGGTCCCATCACCACATATAAACACCATTGGTGGGTCCCATCACCACATATAAACACCATTGGTTGGATCCCATCACCACATATAAACACCATTGGTGGGTCCCATCACCACATATAAACACCATTGGTTGGATCCCATCACCACACATTTAAAAGCCTACATATATCAAGGTCTAAGGCCGGGATTCTATCCAATCTATCGATCTGTTCCCACGTTCGCATTCACGGTGAACGCTTCACATGTCGACTCAATCGGAAATACCTTTAAATGGCGCATTTTCCACAACGCTCCACGGATTGAAACCTGGCCTAGATCTGTATGTTCACCATGATCCCCACTCCTGACACCCAAGTAAATTAAAATGCTCTGATGTTACACCCTCCTGCCACATGAGGGCAGTGTCTGCCTGTCAGTGAGAATCAGGGGCCAAATTCTACTGTGTCAGATTGATCTGAGATTGTGGAATGAAAAGGAGGAGGGCTAAAGCTGATGTTACCCTCTGTTGTGACCAGACCAGTACCTTCCCTAGTCCAGATCCATCCCATTCTGAACTGATACACCCCAGTTGTGAGGGGCTTTGAGTGTATAGCGTGTCTGTGTCTACACCACATGATGCAGAGAGGCAGTTTGCTCGACCCTGTGAAGTAATGCATGATGTGGGTGGAGTTGTGTGTCAGTGTGTGTGCAGGGCAATAAGAGGAGGAGTGATCCTGTTATAACATGCAGCTTAATAAAACATGAGTCAATGTTAGCTGCTGTATGGCTCTGTGTGGGTTAATGATGAGGGCTGCTGTATGGCTCTGTGTGGGTTAATGATGAGGGCTGCTGTATGGCTCTGTGTGGGTTAATGATGAGGGCTGCTGTATGGCTCTGTGTGGGTTAATAACGAGGGAGGCTGTATGGCTCTGTGTGGGTTAATGATGAGGGCTGCTGTATGACTCTGTGTGGGTTAATGATGAGGGCTGCTGTATGGCTCTGTGTGGGTTAATGATGAGGGCTGCTGTATGGCTCTGTGTGGGTTAATGATGTGGGCTGCTGTATGGCTCTGTGTGGGTTAATGATGAGGGCTGCTGTATGACTCTGTGTGGGTTAATGATGAGGGCTGCTGTATGGCTCTTTGTGGGTTAATGATGAGGGCTGCTGTATGGCTCTGTGTGGGTTAATGATGAGGGCTGCTGTATGGCTCTGTGTGGGTTAATGATGAGGGCTTTTGACCTCAGAAGAGCCTGAATTTTTCGGGGCATGGACTCTACAAGGTGTCAAAAGCGTTCCACAGGGATGCTGGCCCATTTTGACTCTAATGCTTTCCACAGTTGTGTCAAGTTGGTTGGATGTCCTTTGGGTGGTGGACCATTCTTGATACACACAGGAAACTGTTGAGCGTGAAAAACCCAGTAGCATTGCAGTTCTTTTACAAACCAGTGTGCCTGGCACCTACTACCATGCCCAGATCAAAGGCACTTAAATATTTGTCTTTCCCAGTCACCCTCTGAATAACACACATACACTATCCATGTCTCAAGACTTAACAATCCTTCTTTAACCTGTCTCCTCCCCTTCATCTACACTGATTGAAGTGGACTTAACAGGGGACGTCAATAAGGGATCATAGTTTTCATCTGGATTCACCTGTCATGGAAAGAGCAGGTGTTCATAATGTTTTGTATACTCAGTGTATATACTGGTTTATAGTTGTAATACCTCTTAAAACCTGGTCATCAGGCTGATCACATGGTGCAGACAGAAACACACACACGCACGTACACAGGCACCCACACACACACACATTCTTTACACAACTCCACCGCCTGAATCAGTTCTGAGATGAACATGGATACATGCCAAACTAAACTAGAAATATTATAATGGCAGCCTTCTATGTCTAGGTCATGGGTCAGTCATTTGAAGCCGGGGCTGGTGTGATCTGGGTTGATATCCCTGGGGGTTTTCTCTCTGCTAATCCCACTGTACTCTGATTAAGCAGTGCTTCTCTTTGGTCTGTCTCTGTGGGGGTACCAGTATGGAGGGAGAGATCAGAAGAAGACAGAGGTTTCTAGAGTTTTACCAAGTTTTACCCACTCCAATACACCCCCAGCAGGAGACTGACTGCAGGGAGCAGAGGTAACACTACACCAGGTGCAATTTATAATTGTGGTTGTGCATCGTTTATCAGTTTTTATCTTGTGTCAGTCACTGACAGTCACTGAATTAGCCATATCAGCTCACAATTTTTTGATGGTCTAGCCAGCTATCTAAACTTGTAGTAATCATGGCCGAATAGCGACGGGGCCCATAGCCGACGTGCCCCACAGCCGATGTGCCCAGGGGCCCTGACCTCCAGGGGGCCCCGTTGATTTGGTTAGTCATTCTCACTCAGATATCAAAGTAGCATGGCATAATTCATGGTAAAATGTGTAGAATTGCATGAAATGTGTTATAAAACTGTAACATGTGTTCTCCTCCCTATGGCCCTTGCTTTAAAAATGCAACATTTTTCTACGCTCCATGGCAAAATCTTGGTTAGTGCCGTCAAAAGGCCCTGATCACACACACCGTAAAAGACACAGACTTAAACCTTCTTCCATTGATCCAGCTATTCTCCAGTCGACTGGAATGTTAGTGGGCTGAGGAGCAGAGCAGGTCCTGGTGTAAATCAGAGGTTATAGAACTGAACCAGTTGACTGGAATGTGAGTGGGTTTAGGAGCAGAGCAGGTCCTGATGTAAATCAGAGGTTATAGAACTGAACCAGTTGACTGGAATGTGAGTGGGTTGAGGAGCAGAGCAGGTCCTGGTGTAAATCAGAGGTTATAGAACTGAACCAGTTGACTGGAATGTGAGTGGGTTGAGGAGCAGAGCAGGTCCTGGTGTAAATCAGAGGTTATAGAACTGAACCAGTTGACTGGAATGTGAGTGGGTTTAGGAGCAGAGCAGGTCCTGGTGTAAATCAGAGGTTATAGAACTGAACCAGTTGACTGGAATGTGAGTGGGTTTAGGAGCAGAGCAGGTCCTGATGTAAATCAGAGGTTATAGAACTGAACCAGTTGACTGGAATGTGAGTGGGTTGAGGAGCAGAGCAGGTCCTGGTGTAAATCAGAGGTTATAGAACTGAACCAGTTGACTGGAATGTGAGTGGGTTGAGGAGCAGAGCAGGTCCTGGTGTAAATCAGAGGTTATAGAACTGAACCAGTTGACTGGAATGTGAGTGGGTTGAGGAGCAGAGCAGGTCCTGATGTAAATCAGAGGTTATAGAACTGAACCAGTTGACTGGAATGTGAGTGGGTTGAGGAGCAGAGCAGGTCCTGGTGTAAATCAGAGGTTATAGAACTGAACCAGTTGACTGGAATGTGAGTGGGTTGAGGAGCAGAGCAGGTCCTGATGTAAATCAGAGGTTATAGAACTGAACCAGTTGACTGGAATGTGAGTGGGTTGAGGAGCAGAGCAGGTCCTGGTGTAAATCAGAGGTTATAGAACTGAACCAGTTGACTGGAATGTGAGTGGGTTGAGGAGCAGAGCAGGGAACCAGAGTTCTTTGCAGGCTAGACCCCTACTGAGCACAACTACCTGTGTTCCTACACACACAGGATCTTAATTTGATCACCCTGTTGCAGGAGAACTTTCCTTTGTAAACCTTTTAGTGTATTTGAGGTTTAAAAAGGCTTCTGAAGTTTATAATTTCCATTTTGAATTTGACTTTTTTTTTCCTTATGAAAAATATATCAACACGTACACAAATGTCCATTAATTATAATCCACATAAGAATGCACATTTCCTGTGGCTGCAGAATTATTAAAAATGTAATGTTGTAGCAAACTGTCTCAAATGAAGATCCTACATCTGCATATGTGTATGCAAAATGCCCTCCTTCAGATTATGCCCAGACACATGCAGAGCTACACCAACAGAAGGCACTATCAAGAGCTGTCTCCATGCTCACTGAAGCATTAGTTGTATTCCCAGACACGTTTCCCCCTCTGGGCTGGCTCCCCTGTGCTGGGCTGCTGCTCCATAGTCTGAAGGCCTGGGGGCCCTTGGAATTCCCTATGGTAGAGTAGGGAACCTGAGGGGCTGCTGGGGTTTGGAGCATTGGGACTGTAGGGCCCTCGGGGGCCCGAGCTCAGATGCGGCCTGGGAGGGTTACATTCTCACATAGGGAGAAGAGATGGAGGAGAGATGGGGGGGGGGGGGGGGGGGGAGACAGGAGAGGAAAACACCTTGAGTCTGTCGCAGAAAAAAGGAACAATGGGATGGTCCCTAGAGAGAGGGCACAGATACATATACACACACAAACAAACACGCACAGACACACACAACCGCACACACACACACACACACACACACACACACACACACACACACACACACACACACACACACACACACACACACACACACACACACACACACACACACACACACACTTTTACATTCTGATACATGGCACTCTCTTTTCTCTCCTTTCTCATCTTATCTTCTCTCATCTCGTCTCCTCTCATCTCATCTCGTCTTCTCTCATCTTGTCTTCTCTCCTTTCTCACATCTCGTCTTCTCTCATCTCTTCTTCTATCCTTTCTCCTCCTCTCCTTTCTCTTCCTCTCATCTCATCTTCTATCACATCGTCTCCTCTCCTTTCTCCTCCTCTCCTTTCTCCTCCTCTCCTCTCCTTTCTCCTCCTCTCATCTTGTCCTCTCTCATCTCGTCTTCTCTCCTTTCTCATCTCGCTTTCTCTCATCTCATCTTCTCTCATCTCGTCTTCTCTCCTTTCTCCTCCTCTCAGCTCATCTTCTCTCATCTCGTCTTCTCTCATCTCGTCTTCTCTCCTTTCTCATCTTGCCTTCTCTCATCTCATCTTCTCTCATCTAGTCTTCTCTCCTTTCCTTTCCCCTCCTCTCAGCTCTTCTTCTCTCATCTCGTCTTCTCTCCTTTCTCTTCCTCTCATCTTGTATTCTCTCATCTCGTCTTCTCTCCTTTCTCATCTTGCTTTCTCTCATCTCATCTTCTCTCATCTTCTCTCATCTCGTCTTCTCTCCTTTCCTTTTCCCTCCTCTCAGCTCGTCTTCTCTCATCTCGTCTTCTCTCCTTTCTCCTCCTCTCATCGCATCTTCTCGTCTTCTCTCCTTTCCTTTTCCCTCCTCTCAGCTCGTCTTCTCTCATCTCGTCTTCTCTCCTTTCTCCTCCTCTCATCGCATCTTCTCTCATCTCGTCTTCTCTCCTTTCCTTTTCCCTCCTCTCAGCTTGTCTTCTCTCATCTCGTCTTCCCTCCTTTCTCCTCCTCTCATCGCATCTTCTCTCATCTCGTCTTCTCTCCTTTCTCCTCCTCTCACCTCGTCTTCTCTCATCTCGTCTTCTCTCAACTCCCCTCTTGTGTAGGATGCTAGGCTGAAATAAGATTCGATGTGTCTGATGAGACATCAGATCACAGGACCCTGCTTCCTGAAGATGGAGGGATGGAAAACGAGACATTGGGCTGGATTCAATCAATGTTATAGAAGTTTCATGTTGTAGCCTGATTTACATTTAAAGGAAATATTCCTGCGTTAGCGGAGACCGTATTCGGGGGAAAATCTGCATATGTCGGCTCAATCGGAAGGGATGGAGGGATAGAGATATCGAGAGATGGATGGACGGAGGGGCGAGGAGGAGGGATGGAGGGATAGATGGATAGAAGGATGGAGTGATAGAGGGATAGATGGATGGAGGGATTGAGGAAGAGGAGGGATAGAGGGATGGAGGAAGAGGAGGGATAGAGGTATAGAAGGATGAGGGATAGAGGGATCGAGAGATGGATGGATGGAGGGAGAAGAGGGATAGAGGGATGGAGGGATATATGGATAGAAGGATAGAGGGATGGAGGGAGAGAGGGATGGAGGAAGAGGAGGGATAGAGGGATAGAAGGATGGAGGGATAGAGGGATGGAGGGATAGAAGGGTAGAGGGATAGAGGGATGAAGTGATAGACGGATGGATAGAGGGAAAGAGGGATGGCGGGATAGAAGGATGGAGGGATCGAAGGATGGAGGGCATCCTATAAGGTACAGCCCCGTCGATGTTAATGGGGGCCTGTTCGGCCCGCCTTTTCCTGTAGTCCATGATCAGCTCCTTAGTCTTGCTCAAATTGAGGGAGAGGTTGTTGTCGTGGCACCACACTGACAGTTCTCTGACCTCCTCCCTATAGTCCGTCTCATCGTTGTCGGTGATCAGACATACCACTGTTGTGTCATCAGCAAACTAAATGATGGTGTTGGAGTCGTGTTTGGCCACGCATTCGTGGGTGAACAGGGAATACAGGAGGGGACTAAGTACACACCCCTGAGGGGCCCCAGTGTTAAAGGTCAGCGTGGCAGACGTGTTGTTGCCTACTCATACCACCTGGGGGTGGCCCGTCAGGAAGTCCAGGATCCAGTTGCAGAGGGAGGTGTTTACTCCCAGAATCCTTAGCTTAGTGATTAGCTTCGTGGGCACTCTGGTGTTGAATGCTGACGTGTAGTCAATGAACAGCATTCTCACACGTGTTCCTTTTGTCCAAGTGAGAAAGGGCGGTGTGGAGTGCGATTGAGATTGTGTCATCTGTGGATCTGTTGGGGCGGTATGCGAATTGGAGTTGGTCTAGGGTGTCCGGGAGGATGCTGTTGATGTGAGCCATGACCAGCCTTTCAAAGCACTTCATGGCTACCGACGTGAGTGCCACGGGGCGGTAATTATTTAGGCAGGTTACCTTCGCTTCCTTAGGCACAGGGACTATGGTGGTCTGCTTGAAACATGTTGGTATTACAGACTCGGTCAGGGAGAGGTTGAAAATGTCAGTGAAGACACTTGACCGTTGGTCCGCGCATGCTTTGAATACACGTCCTGGTAATCCGTCTGTTTAAAGGTTTTGTTCACATCAGCTACTGAGAGCGTTATCACACAGTAATCCAGAACAGCTGGTGCTCTCGTGCATGCTTCAGTGTTGCTTGCCTCGAAGTGAGCGTAAAAGGCATTTAGCTCATCTGGTAGGCTCGCGTCATTGGGCAGCTCGCGTCTGGGTTTCCCTTTGTAGTCCGTAATAGTTTTCAAGCCCTGCCACATCCGACGAGCGTCAGAGCTGGTGCAGTAGGATTCAATCTTAATCCTGTATTGACGCTTTGCTTGTTTGATGGTTCGTCTGAGGGAAGAGTGGAATTTCTTATAAGCGTCCAGATTAGTCTCCAATTCCTTGAAAGCGGCAGCTCTAGCCTTTAGCTCGATGCGGATGTTGCCTGTAATCCATGGCTTCTGGTTGAGATATGTACGTACAGTCACTGTGGGGGCGACGTCATCGATGCACTTATTGATGAAGCCGATGACTGAGGCGATGTATTCCTCAATACCATTGGATGAATCCCGGAACATATTCCAGTCTGTGCCAGCAAAACAGTCCTGTAGTGTAGCATCCGCGTCATCTGACCACTTCCATATTGAGCGAGTCACTGGTACTTCCTGCTTTAGTTTTTGCTTGTAATCAGGAATCAGGAGGATAGAATTGTGGTCAGATTTGCCAAATGGAGGGCAGGGGAGAGCTTTGTATGCATCTCTGTGTGTGTGGAGTAAAGGTGATCTAGGATTTTTCTTTCCCTGGTTGCACATGTGACATGCTTGTAAACATTTGGTAAAACTGATTTGTATGCTTGCATTAAAGTCCCTGGCCACTAGGAGCGCTGCTTCTGGGTGAGCATTTTCTTTTTATGGCCTTATAGCTTTATGGCCTTGTGGAGAGGGTTGAAAGTTTCAAGTTCCTTGGTGTCCACATCACCAATGAACTATCATGGTCCAAACATACCAAGACAGTCGTGAAGAGGGCGCGACAAAACCTTTTCACTCTCAGAATACTGAAAAGATTTGGCATGTGTCCCCAGATCCTCAAAAGGTTCTACAGCTGCACCATCGAGAGCATCCTGACCGGTTGCATCACCGCCTGGTAAGGCAACTGCTCGGCATCTGACCGTAAGGCCCTACAGAGGGTAGTGCGAATGGCCCAATACATCACTGAGGCCAAGTTTCCTGCAATCCAGGACCTATATAATAGGCGGTGTCAGAGGAAAGCCCATATAATTGTCAGAGACTCCAGTCACTCATATAGTTTTCTCTGCTACCACACGGCAAGCGGTGCCGGAGCGCCAAGTCAAGGACCAAAAGGCTCCTCAACAGCTTCTATCCCCAAGCCATTAGACTGCTGAACAATTCATAAAAATCACCACCGGACAATTTACATTGATCCCTCCCCCTTTTGCACACTGCTGCTACTCGCTGTTTGTTTGTTACCTATGCATAGTCACTTCACCCCTACCTACATGTACAGATTACCTCAACTAGCCTGTACCCCTGCACACTGACTCGGGACCGGTGCCCCCTGTATACAGCCTCGTTATTGTTATTCTTATTGTGTTACTTTTTATTATTACTTTTTATTTTATCCTACTTGGTAAATATTTTCTTCTTGAACTGCACTGATGGTTAAGGGCTTGTAAATAAGCATTTCACGGTAAAGTCTACACTTGTTGTATTTGGCACATGTGGCAAATCAAATTAGATTTGATAGAGGGATGGATGGAAGGATAAAGAGATGAAGGATGAGGGATGGAGAAAGATGTGGATTGTCCTAAAAGGTATAGACAACAATGTTTCTCTCTCATACAGAAATAGATTTGATAGAGGGATGGATGGAGGGATAGAGAGATGAAGGATGATGGATAGAGGAAGATGTGGATTGTCCTAAAAGGTATAGACAACAATGTTTCTCTCTCATACAGAAATAGATTTGATAGGAATTTTATTTTGCAATGTTTTCCAACCAAACAAACTAACTGATGTATCCTCATCACATGCTTTTGGAATCTAATCGTGCTTTTCTGTAGTTAGATCATATGCAAGGACAGTTTCAGTGTTATCCTCCTGTGTAATAAATTAAGAACGGAGTTAGTGAGGGAACAAATTAATAAGTGGGGTAGACTCTTTATGAAACTGAACCCAGGTCCCTCTGAAGAAGTTCCAAAATGATCTCATTCCATAATAGGCAGGGGTGTAAAGCTCATGATGTACAGACGGGTAAAATTGTAAGACAGGCTGAGATGCACTTCCATATTTTCTACACTAGATGGAGTAAAGTCCTATAAGGGAGAGATACAGGGTCATTCTGACTTCTCTCAGTATTGAGATCTCTCCACAGGTGACATATAACAGATTGATGCCTCCACTTCAGACTTTGTCGTCACAAAAACGTAAAACATGCAAAGGTTCATACTTAAGGCAGCAAATACCAGAGCAGAGGTATTGAACTCTGAACCTACCAGGTCTGGAGCCTGATGGTTCTGTTCTACCCCAATGAAAAAACGCAGTGGAACTGGCTTCCAGGTCCAGAGTTGAGTTTGAGGGTACTAGAGCATGCTGACAAACACACACACACACACACACACACACACACACACGCACACACACACACACACAAACACACACGCACACACACAAACGTGCGCACACACACACACACACACATATGCACACACACACACACACACAAACGTGCGCACACACACACACACAAACGTGCGCACGCGCATCTGAATGGAGCAACAACAGCAAACTGCATCTGTCTTTGAGGATAAGAGTCAAACAGATAAAGTTTAAATATGAATATTCAACCATATGCAGATGTCCTATAGGCCTGGAAGACTCACATAGTAACACCGTATATATTCAACCATATGCAGATGTCCTATAGGCCTGGAAGACCCACATAGTAACACCGTATATATTCAACCATATGCAGATGTCCTATAGGCCTGGAAGACCCACATAGTAACACCGTATATATTCAACCATATGCAGATGTCCTATAGGCCTGGAAGACCCACATAGTGTGGTCTGTTATGAATGCCTTGGTAGATGCAGACCTCTGTTCAGGATAGGGGTCTGTTATGAACGCCTTGGTAGTTTTAGACCTCGTTCAGGATAGCAGTCTGTCTGTTATGAACGCCTTGGTAGTTCCAGACCTCTGTTCAGGATAACGGTCTGTTATGAATGCCTTGGTAGTTTTAGACCTCGTTCAGGATAGCAGTCTGTCTGTTATGAACGCCTTGGTAGTTCCAGACCTCTGTTCAGGATAGGGGTCTGTTATGAATGCCTTGGTAGTTCCAGACCTCTGTTCAGGATAGGGGTCTGTTATGAACGCATTGGTAGTTCCAGACCTCTGTTCAGGATAGCAGTCTGTCTGTTATGAATGCCTTGGTAGTTCCAGACCTCTGTTCAGGATAGGGGTCTGTTATGAACGCATTGGTAGTTCCAGACCTCTGTTCAGGATAGCAGTCTGTCTGTTATGAACGCCTTGGTAGAGGAAGGGTCAAATGAGCCACAACAGACCATCAGAAACACAACCCTGGGCTTTGGTATCCACAGCCTGAGAGAGAGGAGAAAAAATATGAGAATAGATGGAGAGAGGGAAGAAATAGAGATATCTGGAAAAGACAGGAGAGGAATGTAGTATTGGTGGCTAATGGTGAGGGAGGAATATAATATTGTTGTAGACTCAAGACACATTTTCAGTCAGGCTTTCTGATGTGTCTTCCACTGGTTTATTTTGTTTTGTTACTGCTTTGTTTGGCCCTCGCCCCAAATCTAAAGGCCTTTTGTTACTGCTTTGGTTGGCCCTCGCCCCAAATCTAAAGGCCTTTTGTTACTGCTTTGGTTGGCCCTCGCCCCAAATCTAAAGGCCTTTTGTTACTGCTTTGGTTGGCCCTCGCCCCAAATCTAAAGGCCTTTTGTTACTGCTTTGGTTGGCCCTCACCCCAAATCTAAAGGCCTTTTGTTACTGCTTTGGTTGGCCCTCGCCCCAAATCTAAAGGGCTTTTGTTACTGCTTTGGTTGGCCCTCGCCCCAAAACTAAAGGCCTTTTGTTACTGCTTTGGTTGGCCCTCGCCCCAAATCTAAAGGCCTTTTGTTACTGCTTTGGTTGGCCCTCGCCCCAAAACTAAAGGCCTTTTGTTACTGCTTTGGTTGGCCCTCGCCCCAAAACTAAAGGCCTTTTGTTACTGCTTTGGTTGGCCCTCGCCCCAAAACTAAAGGCCTTTTGTTACTGCTTTGGTTGGCCCTCGCTCCAAAACTAAAGGCCTTTTGTTACTGCTTTGGTTGGCCCTCGCCCCAAAACTAAAGGCCTTTTGTTACTGCTTGGTTGACCCTCGCCCCAAATCTAAAGGCCTTTTGTTACTGCTTTGGTTGGCCCTCGCCCCAAAACTAAAGGCCTTTTGTTACTGCTTTGGTTGGCCCTCGCCCCAAATCTAAAGGCCTTTTGTTACTGCTTTGGTTGGCCCTCGCCCCAAAACTAAAGGCCTTTTGTTACTGCTTTGGTTGACCCTCGCCCCAAATGTAAAGGCCTTTTGTTACTGCTTTGGTTGGCCCTCGCCCCAAATCTAAAGGCCTTTTGTTACTGCTTTGGTTGGCCCTCGCCCCAAATCTAAAGGCCTTTTGTTACTGCTTTGGTTGGCCCTCGCCCCAAATGTAAAAGCCTACAGTTTCTTAGAAAACACCATCACTGTTTCAGTGGTATGATGTAGGCTTACTTTGTGTGTGTGTAAAAATGAGTGTGTGCTTGTGAGTTTGAGGGGCTGACAGCATTAATATGCCCATTACATCCCCCCCCCCCCCCTCCTCCTCACCCACAGGGCTCATTATCATCACTGGAGAGGGGCTGTTCCATAAAGACTTATATGAGAGCCCTCTGAGAGCATGCCTGTACACACACACACACACACACACACACACACACAGTGTGAATGATTAGGGACTTCTTTCAAACAGCAGGCTGTTAAACATAACTGCGAGGTGAGCGTACAAAGAAACATGTGAATATACCAAAGAACCTCTCACACACACACGTTGTGTGGATCGTCATATTAAACTACTTAGTATTTTTATACCGGGATTATTTAAATGCCTGACTCCAGACCTCAAATGATTTACTAAACCACAGAAAAACCAACCATTACAAAGTGTAATGTCTCTCTTCATGAAGACCCAGGAGGAGGTAGGACATTCAGATATCACTCCAGGCACTTATATTTGTTCGTATTTCCATATTCCACAGAGGTGGCAGGTAGCCTAGCAGTTAAAAGTGTTGGGCCAGTAACCTAAAGGCCGCTGGTTTGAATCCCTGAACCGACTAGGTGAAAATCTGTCGATATGTCCTTGACCAAGGCACTTATCCAGAGCGATTTACAGGAGCGATTAGGGTTAAGTGTCTCCTAAATTACTCAAATGTTTTTATTTTTATTTAAAAAATACAATTACTCAAAATCGGTGTCGAAAGTCAGACATTCAAATGTATCCCTAAACGAATGTCTATTCATGGGTTACAACATGGGATTCCTAGAAATGGTTTACCTGTTAGTTATTTATGAAATACTCAACATCAGCCAACTAGAATGGGATTATATACAAATGCACTGCTAATCACAGATTCAATAAACTTGGAAAATGTCAAAGGAATGTCAATTAAAATACCAAGCACAAACATAGTCACCTAGCTACCACAATATTAAACTAACGGGGTCACCTAGCTACCACAATATTAAACTAACGGCGTCACCTAGCTACCACAATATTAAACTAACCGCGTCACCTAGCTACCACAATATCAAACTAACCGTGTCACCTAGCTACCACAATATTAAACTAACCGTGTCACCTAGCTACCACAATATTAAACTAACCGCGTCACCTAGCTACCACAATATTAAACTAACGGTGTCACCTAGCTACCACACTATTAAACTAACGGCGTCACCTAGCTACCACAATATTAAACTAACCGTGTCACCTAGCTACCACAATATTAAACTAACCGCATCACCTAGCTACCACAATATTAAACTAAACCATCACCTAGCTACCACAATATTAAACTAACGGTGTCACCTAGCTACCACAATATTAAACTAACGGTGTCACCTAGCTACCACAATATTAAACTAACCGCATCACCTAGCTACCACAATATTAAACTAACCGCATCACCTAGCTACCACAATATTAAACTAAACCATCACCTAGCTACCACAATATTAAACTAACGGCGTCACCTAGCTACCACAATATTAAACTAAACCATTACCTAGCTACCACAATATTAAACTAACGGGGTCACCTAGCTACCACAATATTAAACTAACGGGGTCACCTAGCTACCACAATATTAAACTAACGGCGTCACCTAGCTACCACAATATTAAACTAACCGCATCACCTAGCTACCACAATATTAAACTAACCGCATCACCTAGTTACCACAATATTAAACTAACCGCATCACCTAGCTACCACAATATTAAACTAACGGTGTCACCTAGCTACCACAATATTAAACTAACGGGGTCACCTAGCTACCACAATATTAAACTAACGGTGTCACCTAGCTACCACAAAATTAAACTAACGGGGTCACCTAGCTACCACAATATTAAACTAACGGTGTCACCTAGCTACCACAACATTAAACTAACGGTGTAACCTAGCTACCACAATATTAAACTAACGGTGTCACCTAGCTACCACAATATTAAACTAACCGCGTCACCTAGCTACCACAATATTAAACTAACGGTGTCACCTAGCTACCACAATATTAAACTAACCGCGTCACCTAGCTACCACAATATTAAACTAACCGTGTCACCTAGCTACCACAATATTAAACTAACGGGGTCACCTAGCTACCACAATATTAAACTAACGGTGTCACCTAGCTACCACAATATTAAACTAACCGCGTCACCTAGCTACCACAATATTAAACTAACGGTGTCACCTAGCTACCACAATATTAAACTAACCGCGTCACCTAGCTACCACAATATTAAACTAACCGTGTCACCTAGCTACCACAATATTAAACTAACGGGGTCACCTAGCTACCACAATATTAAACTAACGGCGTCACCTAGCTACCACAATATTAAACTAACCGCATCACCTAGCTACCGCAATATTAAACTAACCGCATCACCTAGTTACCACAATATTAAACTAACTGCATCACCTAGCTACCACAATATTAAACTAACGGTGTCACCTAGCTACCACAATATTAAACTAACCGCGTCACCTAGCTACCACAATATTAAACTAACCGTGTCACCTAGCTACCACAATATTAAACTAACTGCATCACCTAGCTACCACAATATTAAACTAACGGTGTCACCTAGCTACCACAATATTAAACTAACGGCGTCACCTAGCTACCACAATATTAAACTAACCGCATCACCTAGCTACCACAATATTAAACTAACCGCATCACCTAGTTACCACAATATTAAACTAACTGCATCACCTAGCTACCACAATATTAAACTAACGGTGTCACCTAGCTACCACAACATTAAACTAACCGCGTCACCTAGCTACCACAATATTAAACTAACCGTGTCACCTAGCTACCACAATATTAAACTAAACCATCACCTAGCTACCACAATATTAAACTAACGGTGTCACCTAGCTACCACAATATTAAACTAACGGTGTCACCTAGCTACCACAATATTAAACTAACGGTGTCACCTAGCTACCACAATATTAAACTAACGGTGTCACCTAGCTACCACAATATTAAACTAACGGTGTCACCTAGCTACCACAATATTAAACTAACGGTGTCACCTAGCTACCACAATATTAAACTAACCGTGTCACCTAGCTACCACAATATTAAACTAACCGTGTCACCTAGCTACCACAATATTAAACTAACGGCATCACCTAGCTACCACAATATTAAACTAACGGTGTCACCTAGCTACCACAATATCAAATTAACGGTGTCACCTAGCTACCACAATATTAAACTAACGGTGTCACCTAGCTACCACAATATTAAACTAACGGTGTCACCTAGCTACCACAATATTAAACTAAGCCACCACCGAGACACCTAGCTTCCACAATATGAAACTAAACCACCACCTCGAGACACCTAGCTACCACAATATTAAACTAAGCCACCACCTTGAGACACTTAGCTTCCACAATATGAAACTAAACCGCCACCTCGAGACACCAGGATTCCACCTAGCTTCCACAATATGAAACTAAGCCACCACCTCAAGACACCTAGCTTCCACAATATGAAACTAAGCCACCACCTCGCTTCCACGATATGAAACTAAACCGCCATCTCGAGACACCTAGCTTCCACAATATGAAACTAAACCATCACCTAGCTACCACAATATGAAACTAAACCGCCACCTCGAGACACCTAGCTTCCACCTAACTTCCACAATATGAAACTAAACCGCCACCTTGAGACACCTAGCTTCCACCTAACTTCCACAATATGAAACTAAACCGCCACCTCGAGACACCTAGCTTCCACAATATGAAACTAAACTGCCACCTCGAGACACCTAGCTTCCACCTAGCTTCCACAACATGAAACTAAACCGCCACCTTAAGATACCTAGCTTCCACAATATTAAACCACCTCAAAGACATTCGGTGCCTTATCCCCATCCCAGAGTGCCTGGTGAGAAATGCTAGCATACAAGATGACCTCTTATTCCATGGCGTTCCATAGAATCTGCAACAAGGCCCTCTATTAAAACAGAATGACAGCCTAACACACACAGTACACAGCCATCTCTAGTTCCTAATGAGCTTCATCACATTGGTCCCACTCCACTTGTCATGCGAACATACACACGTCTCCACCCGTATATTCCACATGAGAGGACAGAGGGGACAGACCATGCTGGGTGGCTTTCTCAGTTACATTGGAGAGTTCCACTGGAACAGCCAGGAGCGACTGTAGTCAGATTCACCCGATCCCTGCTAACAGTGTGTGTGTGTTTCAATTAGTCAGTGACAGTGTCAACAGAATACCGGTATGCCTCGTGTTTTAACACTCACTCAGTCAAATAGACAGATGTACAAACATTAGTGGAGGCATGCCAACGAACTGGCAAGCACACTAGTGCTAGTGTGAATATAAACACACACACACACACTTCAGCAACCTGTAGTGGAAAATCAATTAGCAAGTCAGTGGCCCTGTGGACAGTTTGGCCTGTAGCCAAGCAGTAGCAGCCAGAAAGCTGGTCGGTCTCACACACAAGGATTGATATTTAACAGGTACACCTGTAGCTACAGGATAGGGGTCTTAACAGGCCTCCAGTAGCTGTAATGGTGGGAAATAACAGACTGTTTGAGTCATCCAAGACAATAGAATGACTTGTTAAGCTCTGATCCACAGCTGTGCTGAGTGCTCGCCTGTGTCAGAGAGAAATAGAAAGCGTGAGAGCAAGACTAAGAACAAGAGGAGAGAAAGAAAATAGCGTGAGAGTGAGGGTAACTGTTAGTGGTGTTTATACACCAGAGAGAGATGAAGAGAGAGAGAGACAGACACAGACAGAAAGAGACAGAGAGACAGACACAGACAGACAGAGACACAGACAGACAGACACAGATAGATACAGACAGGCAGACAGACAGAGAAAAAACTTAAAGCCTATTTTGTGTGTGGGATGTGAAAGGTGTTTAAATTGGAGTTTGTTTCTGTGTGTTTGTCCTGCTTCAAATGATACCCAATCTCTCCAGCTCTCTGCCAGACCGTGTTCATGACTGCACCCTTTCCCAGGCCCTAAACTCAAACAAGAGGTACCAATCCTACAACTGAGCTTAGCAGAGACCTATATGGAACAACTTGTAAGAGCAGATCTTCTGGTCTGGGTTGGCGCCCCACCTTGGGTTGTCCCGTGGCGGAGATCTTTATGGGCTATACTCGGCCTTGTCTCAGGATGGTAAGTTGGTGGTGGAAGATATCCCTCTAGTGGTGTGGGGGCTGTGCTTTGGCAAAGTGGGTGGGGTTATATCTTGCTTGTTTTGCCCGGTCCGGGGGTGTCCTCGGATGGGGCCACAGTGTCTCCTGACCCCTCCTGTCTCAGCCTCCAGTATTTATGCTGCAGTAGTTTGTGTCGGGGGGCTAGGGTCAGTCTGTTATATCTGGAGTATTTCTCCTGTCCGGTGTCCTGTGTGAATTTATGTATGCTCTCTCTAATTCTCTCTTTCTTTCTCTCTCTCTCTCAGAGCACCTGAGCCCTAGGACCATGCCTCACGACTACCTGGCATGATAAGTCCTTTCTGTTCCCAGTTCACCTGGCCGTGCTGCTGCTCCAGTTTCAACTGTTCTGCCTGCGGCTATGGAACCCTGACCTGTTCACCGGACATGCTACCTGTCCCAGACCTGCTGTTTTCAACTCTCTAGAGATAGCAGGAGTGGTAGAGATACTATCAATGATCGGCTATGAAAAGCCAACTGACATTTACTCCCGAGGTGCTGACCTGTTGCACCCTCTACAACCACTGTGATTATTATTATTTGACCCTGCTGGTCATTTATGAACATTTGAACATCTTGACCATGTTCTGTTATAATCTCCACCCGGCACAGCCAGAAGAGGACTGGCCACCCCTCATAGCCTGGTTCCTCTCTAGGTTTATTCCTAGGTTCTGGCCTTTCTAGTGAGTTTTTCCTAGCCACTGGGCTTCTACACCTGCATTGCTTGCTGTTTGGGGTTTTAGGCTGGGTTTCTGTACAGCACTTTGTGACATGAGCTGATGTAAGAAGGGCTTTATAAATACATTTGATTTGAGAAAAACCTTGGCTTAACTTCTCATACAGAGAAAAAAAAGTACATATAAAAAAAGATGTGGGTCGTCATAGAGACACAAACTAGACAAGAATGGGAAAATGGGTTTCTTTTTCTAAAACATTAATATACACAAGGGAGTACATTTGGCATGGTACAAGAGGAAGTGATGTAACAGGAAGTCCTATGTTACGACATGAACAATAGTGTCAATATGAGAAGCAGCTTTGAGGTAATGGAGGACACACATACAGTACTCTGGAACCCCTCTTCGCCTGCGTTTCAAGTCATTTTACATCACTCCAAAACTCCCATAACAATGAAAAGGCTAAACTTACATTTTCATCATGACAATAGCCTGGTTGTTTTGCATGAAACTTATATTACATTTTTACACAGGCCTTAAGTGTATAAAACAAACAAGCGAACTAAGCAAAAGTGATTAAATTGAATGTTTTCACAGAGTATTGGGAAAAGATGCGGGCAAAGAGCATATCATTAAGATGGGTGTTAGTAAGAGATCCTAAAACAACAGGAAGCTCGCAAATCCAAGAGCACTTCACAAAATATCTGATTTATGAAATAGTCTTTACTGGCCAGCAAAACAAAAACAACATCTGTGTCCACTGTATAAAAACAACGTGTGTAGTGATATCTGACAAGGTCAACAAGTAGGCAGCCTTCATAAACGCTATAAACACCCATTGACCTCTGTCTAACTCTTATACCTCCCAGGCTTCTTCACCTCCTCAAGTTAAATGACTAAATAAATAAATAGAGTATTCTAGGTTGTGCTTTGTTTTCACATTGGAACCACAATCAAATCCAATAGTCCTGACGATCAACCCTATGTTCTCATCTCTGCTAAAATCACGTCAGGTTTAAAGAAAAGACAATATAAGGGAAATGATCAAACGGTCAAAGATGGTGATGTGATGATCTGTGTATAGAGATGTAAAAGGCTGCTAAGCCAGATGGGACTCTGGCTGATAAGCAACGTCAATGGCAGTGACAAGGAGGTTGGGTGTGGTCAATCACTGTTCCTAAATGTCAGAAACAGGACCAAACCTGGTCCAGCCGCTCAGGAGGACCTGGACCGTCAGTGGTAGGAACAGACTATTCCTTGGCCCCTCCCCTCGGGGGGGTTACTGCAGTGTTGGAACTATGTTTGTGTTCAACTGATGACATTTAGCAGGATAAGGCTGAGGACCAGACAAGTTTGTGGTCGAGGTTGACGATGCTCAGTTGAGGTCCGACCGCCCTGCCACAAACACAACAATAAACTATGCTCAGAGTTCATCATGGTTCTTGGTCAGGTCTTCTCCATAGTTGGTGGCCTGACTTCCTACAAACATGTTCCAGTTCTCCAGGATCTCCTCCTTGGTCAGCATTGTGTCCTGAGAAGAGAGAACCCAGTCAGGTTTACATAGAGTCGATAAGATCTCCTACTACTAAAGAACTAACACTTGAAATTCAATCCCTCCATTTTGACAGCTAAGACATTATAAAAAAAAGTGTCCTACATAATATTACCAGCCAGAAAATTGGTAAAGAGGGATGAAAACTCAAACAATCGTTTGTCATATTGGTCTGACTCGTAGACTAGGTTATAGGATCAGTACCTTGTCCTGGTCTGACTCATAGACTAGGTTATAGGATCAGTACCTTGTCCTGGTCTGACTCGTAGACTAGGTTATAGGATCAGTACCTTGTCCTGGTCTGACTCGTAGACTAGGTTATAGGATCAGTACCTTGTCCTGGTCTGACTCATAGACTAGGTTATAGGATCAGTACCTTGTCCTGGTCTGACTCGTAGACTAGGTTATAGGATCAGTACCTTGTCCTGGTCTGACTCGTAGACTAGGTTATAGGATCAGTACCTTGTCCTGGTCTGACTCGTAGACTAGGTTATAGGATCAGTACCTTGTCCTGGTCTGACTCGTAGACTAGGTTACAGGATCAGTACCTTGTCCTGGTCTGACTCGTAGACTAGGTTATAGGATCAGTACCGTGTCCTGGTCTGACTCGTAGACTAGGTTATAGGATCAGTACCTTGTCCTGGTCTGACTCGTAGACTAGGTTATAGGATCAGTACCATGTCCTGGTCTGACTCGTAGACTAGGTTATAGGATCAGTACCTTGTCCTGGTCTGACTCGTAGACTAGGTTATAGGATCAGTACCATGTCCTGGTCTGACTCGTGGACTAGGTTATAGGATCAGTAGTTTGTCCTGGTCTGACTCAGACTAGGTTATAGGATCAGTACCTTGTCCTGGTCTGACTCGTAGACTAGGTTATAGGATCAGTACCTTGTCCTCGTCTGACTCGTAGACTAGGTTATAGGATCAGTACCATGTCCTGGTCTGACTCGTAGACTAGGTTATAGGATCAGTACCTTGTCCTGGTCTGACTCGTAGACTAGGTTATAGGATCAGTACCTTGTCCTGGTCTGACTCGTAGACTAGGTTATAGGATCACTACCTTGTCCTGGTCTGACTCGTAGACTAGGTTACAGGATCAGTACCTTGTCCTGGTCTGACTCGTAGACCAGGTGTCGGGCCTCTGCCATGGCGTGATCGTAGTCCTGGGGCAGGATCCAGTGGCGAATCTCCGCCACGTCCATCTTTCCGTCCTTGTTCAGGTCCCGGAAGTCAGAGAACTGGTCTCGCTCTGTTCTGACCCAGTCTGGTTCTGGACCTCCCTCCTCATGGGAAAACATGTCCGCTGCAATGACACAGGAAGATATGGGATGACATACTCAAAGAAGGTCAAAAGCAAACCCTTTGTTTGAAAGTATGCTTATAAACCGTAACTAAATAGTTTGTTAACCATTAGTAAAAATGTTGTAAATCATTGTTTGTTCATCTGCATTTCCTGTATAAGCCATTTACTATAAGGACCTGTAATCAAAACTCTACTAACGGTATACAAGCAAGCTATGTGATGTTTCTAAGCAGTTTCTAAGTGGATATTCCTGTAAAAACACAACCTAAAAGGAACAGTGAAATCCTTGAATAGGAGAGCAGAGTTTCCCAAAGCAACCAACAAACAGGCCTTTGATTCCTAATCAGGTCACCGAGCTCACGGGGTTGCCCACATCTTGTGTTAGGAACTCTTCCTCTAGTCTAGAAGACCCAGGAGATACTAACACCAAACCTTGTAAACACTTCCAATATACCATGAGAACATGATATAGTTTGTGGAGAAAATAATTACACAAATTGGTTAAAAATAGTTTTGCATTAAAATGAGGGTAGACCTGTCCTCGTGTGTAAAAAAAAAGGAAATTCCGCTGAAAAAGGAGAGAATGACATTTTTTTTTACAAAAATTATGAAGTGAGTGAAAATGACCTGTAACCTGTGTTCATGAAGGGTTAGTCTCCTGATGCAGTGTCAACCCCAGTCACGCCTCCCCAACTCACCAATATACTCATCCTCGTCCACATGTCCGTCTCCATTCTTATCAATGTCCTCCAGAGTCTCCTGCACGCAAACACAGGCAATGATGTCATAAAAGGGGGACACAGAGGTCAACGGCAGTGGGACTCTCACTACTGACAGTAATAAAAGATAACAAAAAAGATACAGCCCCAGGCAGTATGAGTCGAGCTACGAGGCTCTGAGTGACACAACGATTACACAGCCACTGCTGATGATCAGCTAACCTCCTGGATTAGAGACCATGTCTGTTTTCAGAGATGAGATTTTACACACACCTTTAGAACAATCTATGGTTGCTTTACTTGCGTAATTTGAGATATATCTAACTAGCTGTTTATCTGGAAGAATGGATTGTATATACAGTGCATTAGGAAAGTATTCAGACCCCTTGACTTTTTCCACCTTGTTACTTTACAGCCTTATTCTAAAATGGACTAAAATAGTTACCCCCCCATCATCAATCTACACGCAATAACCTATAATGACAAATCAAAAACAGATTTAGAAATCTTAGCAAATGAATAAAAAAATGTAAAACAGAAATATTACATTTACATAAGTATTCAGACCATTTACTCAGTACTTTATTGAAGCACCTTTGGCAGCGATTCCAGCCTCAAGTCTTCTTGGGTATGACGCTACAAGCTTGGCACACCTGTATTTGGGGAGTTTCTCCCATTCTTCTCTGCAGATCCTCTCAAGCTGTGTCAGGTTGGATGGGGAGCGTTACTACACAGCTATTTTTAGGTCTCTCCAGGAGGTGTTCGATCAGGTTCAAGTCCGGGCTCTGGCTGGGCCACTCAAGAACATTGAGACTTGTCCCAAAGCCACTCCTGCGTTGTCTTGGCTGTGTGCTTAGGGTCGTTGTCCTGTTGGAAGGTGAACCCTCGACCCAGTGAGGTACGCTCTGGAGCAGGTTTTCATCAAGAATATCTCTGTATTTTGCTCCGTTCATCTTGCCTTCAATCCTGGCTAGTCTCCCAGTCACTGTCGCTAAAAAAAACTTCCCAACAAGATGATGATGCCACCACCAAGCTTCACCGTAGGGATGGTACCAGGTTTCCTCCAGACGTGACACTTGCCATTCAGGCCAAAGAGTTCAATCTTGGTTTCATCAGAAGGTCCTTCTCCCCCGATTGCTCAGTTTAGGAAGAGTCTTAGTGGTTCCAAACTTCTTCCATTTAAGAATGATGGAGGCCATTGTGTTCTTGGGGATCTTCAATGCTGCTGACATTTTTTGGTACCCTTCCCCAGATCTGTACCTCGACACAAACCTGTCTCTGAGCTCTACGGACAATTCCTTCCACCTCAGGGCTTGGTTTTTGCTCTGACATGCACGGTCAACTGTGGGACCTTATATAGACATGTATGTTCCTTCCCAAATCAGGTTCTGAATACTTACGTAAATTAGGAACCTGTTTTTATTTTTTAAATATACATTTGCTAAAAGTTCTAAAAAACTATTTTTGCTTTGTCATTATGAGGTATTGTGTGTAGATTGATGAGGAAAATGTTTTATTGAATCCATTTTAGAATAAGGCTGTAACGTAACAAAATGTGGACAGAGTAAAGGTCTGAATACTTTGTGAATGCCCTGTATGGTGTAGATGTTTTTAAAGTTGTAAGCCATCCCTATACAGTCTCTTAGGTATGTTTACAGTGACTCAACTCATCCTGTCAACATTGCACAATCCTTGTGTTGTATTCCCTCGTTTGGGATTTAACTTCTATTTGCATGACTCCCTCTCTAAGGTTGTAGCAGTTGTTAAGAGAAGATGTGTCATGACGGACTCCCTAATGCCCCGTTTACATCATGACGTATTTCATTAAGCCCTACGTCATCTTCATGGAGTCTTGCCCCGCTACTGAACAGACCAGTGTAGTGTTTTGTAAGGCAATATGGAGGACACCCTGTCTCTCCTCAGAGATTGTCCCGCTACTGAACAGACCAGTGTAGTGTTTTGTAAGGCAAGATCGAGGACACTCTGTCTCTCCTCAGAGATTGTCCCTCTACTGAACAGACCAGTGTAGTGTTTTGTAAGGCAAGATGGAGGACACTCTGTCTCTCCTCAGAGATTGTCCCGCTACTGAACAGACCAGTGCAGTGTTTTGTAAGGCAAGATGGAGGACACCCTGTCTCTCCTCAGAGATTGCCCCGCTACTGAACAGACCAGTGTAGTGTTTTGTAAGGCAAGATGGAGGACACCCTGTCTCTCCTCAGAGATTGTCCCTCTACTGAACAGACCAGTGTAGTGTTTTGTAAGGCAAGATGGAGGACACCCTGTCTCTCCTCAGAGATTGCATTTATTTTGGGATATTGCAAAATATGACCTTTTTATTCAAGACAGGATAAATATATTGTTTCAGGTGATGAAACATGTTATGTTTCGTTACTTTTTCTTTCCTCAACTTGTTTCTCTAACTTTATAGCAAGTCAAGCAAGCCAAGAGCGCTTATGGGTAATGTGAACGAGGCTTAAGGTTGGAACTTTAGCAGTTGTAAGAAGAGAGGAATGCCATCACTACCTCAAAACGCAGTCAACCCCCTTACCAGCCAAAATAGCTTCACACTGTCACAGGCTGGTGACAACACACACACATACACCATGCTTCAAGCAGGTTATAAATGCCCCTGCTGAAGCCTACTGAAAGATTAAAGACCACTTACCCTGGGAAGTGGATGACTAATAATAAACATGTGTTATTAAAAATATAGAACATAATTAATATAGACCTCTCCATAGCAGGACTCATCTAGGATATCACCTCTACAACACCGGTAGTTTAGAGGTTAATCTCCTCTCCATAGAAGGACTCATCTAGGATATCACCTCTACAACACCGGTAGTATAGGGGTTCATCTCCTCTACAACACCAGTAGTATAGGGGTTCATCTCCTCTAGACCACCAGTAGTATAGGGGTTCACCTCCTCTAGACCACTAGAGTAGTATAGAGGTTAATCTCCTCTATAACACCAGTAGTATAGGGGTTCATCTCCTCTACAACACCAGTAGTATAGGGGTTCACCTCCTCTACAACACCAGTAGTATAGGGGTTCATCTCCTCTACACCACTAGAGTAGTATAGGGGTTCATCTCCTCTACAACACCAGTAGTATAGGGGTTCATCTCCTCTACAACACCAGTAGTATAGGGGTTCACCTCCTCTAGACCACTAGAGTAGTATAGAGGTTCATCTCCTCTACAACACCAGTAGTATAGGGGTTCACCTCCTCTAGACCACTAGAGTAGTATAGGGGTTCATCTCCTCTACAACATCAGTAGTATAGGGGTTCACCTCCTCTACAACACCAGTAGTATAGGGGTTAATCTCCTCTACAACACCAGTAGTATAGGGGTTCATCTCCTCTACACCACTAGTAGTATAGGGGTTCATCTCCTCTACAACACCAGCAGTATAGGGGTTCATCTCCTCTACAACACCAGTAGTATAGGGGTTCATCTCCTCTACAACACCAGTAGTATAGGGGTTCATCTCCTCTACAACACCAGTAGTATAGGGGTTCATCTCCTCTACAACACCAGTAGTATAGGGGTTCATCTTCTCTACACCACCAGTAGTATAGGGGTTCATCTCCTCTACAACACCAGTAGTATAGGGGTTCATCTCCTCTACAACACCAGTAGTATAGGGGTTCATCTCCTCTACAACACCAGTAGTATAGGGGTTCATCTCCTCTACAACACCAGTAGTATAGGGGTTCATCTCCTCTACAACACCAGTAGTATAGGGGTTCATCTCCTCTACAACACCAGTAGTATAGGGGTTCATCTCCTCTACACCACTAGTAGTATAGGGGTTCATCTCCTCTACAACACCAGTAGTATAGGGGTTCATCTCCTCTACAACACCAGTAGTATAGGGGTTCATCTCCTCTACAACACCAGTAGTATAGGGGTTCATCTCCTCTACAACACCAGTAGTATAGGGGTTCATCTCCTCTACAACACCAGTAGTAAAGGGGTTCATCTCCTCTACAACACCAGTAGTATAGGGGTTCATCTCCTCTACAACACCAGTAGTATAGGGGTTCATCTCCTCTACAACACCAGCAGTATAGGGGTTCATCTCCTCTACATCACCAGTAGTATAGGGGTTAATCTCCTCTACACCACTAGAGTAGTATAGGGGTTCACCTCCTCTACACCACCAGTAGTATAGGGGTTAATCTCCTCTACACCAGTAGAGTAGTATAGGGGTTCACCTCCTCTACACCACCAGTAGTATAGGGGTTCATTTCCTCTACAACACCAGCAGTATAGGGGTTCATCTCCTCTACAACACCAGTAGTATAGGGGTTCATCTCCTCTACAACACCAGTAGTATAGGGGTTCATCTCCTCTACACCACTATAGTAGTATAGGGGTTCATCTCCTCTACAACACCAGTAGTATAGGGGTTCACCTCCTCTACAACACCAGCAGTATAGGGGTTCATCTCCTCTACACCACTAGAGTAGAATAGGGGTTCATCTCCTCTACAACACCAGTAGTATAGGGGTTCATCTCCTCTACAACACCAGTAGTATAGGGGTTCATCTCCTCTACAACACCAGTAGTATAGGGGTTCATCTCCTCTACAACACCAGTAGTATAGGGGTTCATCTCCTCTACAACACCAGTAGTATAGGGGTTCACCTCCTCTACAACACTAGAGTAGTATAGGGGTTCACCTCCTCTACAACACTAGAGTAGTATAGGGATTCACCTCCTCTACAACACCAGCAGTATAGGGGTTCATCTCCTCTACACCACTAGAGTAGAATAGGGGTTCATCTCCTCTACAACACCAGTAGTATAGGGGTTCATCTCCTCTACAACACCAGCAGTATAGGGGTTCATCTCCTCTACAACACCAGCAGTATAGGGGTTCATCTCCTCTACAACACCAGCAGTATAGGGGTTCATCTCCTCTACAACACCAGCAGTATAGGGGTTCATCTCCTCTACAACACCAGTAGTATAGGGGTTCATCTCCTCTACAACACCAGTAGTATAGGGGTTCATCTCATCTACAACACCAGCAGTATAGGGGTTCATCTCCTCTACAACACCAGTAGTATAGGGGTTCATCTCCTCTACAACACCAGTAGTATAGGGGTTAATCTCCTCTACAACACCAGCAGTATAGGGGTTCATCTCCTCTACAACACCAGTAGTATAGGGGTTTACCTCTACAACACCAGTAGTATAGGGGTTCATCTCCTCTACAACACCAGCAGTATAGGGGTTCATCTCCTCTACAACACCAGTAGTATAGGGGTTCATCTCCTCTACAACACCAGTAGTATAGGGGTTTACCTCTACAACACCAGTAGTATAGGGGTTCATCTCCTCTACAACACCAGCAGTATAGGGGTTCATCTCCTCTACAACACCAGAAGTATAGGGGTTCATCTCCTCTACAACACCAGCAGTATAGGGGTTCATCTCCTCTACAACACCAGTAGTATAGGGGTTTACCTCTACAACACCAGTAGTATAGGGGTTCATCTCCTCTACAACACCAGCAGTATAGGGGTTCATCTCCTCTACAACACCAGTAGTATAGGGGTTCATCTCCTCTACACCACCAGTAGTATAGGGGTTCATCTCCTCTACAACACCAGTAGTATAGGGGTTCATCTCCTCTACAACACCAGCAGTATAGGGGTTCATCTCCTCTAGACCACTAGAGTAGTATAGAGGTTCATCTCATCTACAACACCAGTAGTATAGGGGTTCATCTCCTCTACAACACCAGTAGTATAGGGGTTCATCTCCTCTACACCACCAGTAGTATAGGGGTTCATCTCCTCTACAACACCAGTAGTATAGGGGTTCATCTCCTCTACAACACCAGTAGTATAGGGGTTCATCTCATCTACAACACCAGCAGTATAGGGGTTCATCTCCTCTACAACACCAGCAGTATAGGGGTTCATCTCCTCTACAACACCAGTAGTATAGGGGTTCATCTCCTCTACAACACCAGTAGTATAGGGGTTCATCTCATCTACAACACCAGCAGTATAGGGGTTCATCTCCTCTACAACACCAGCAGTATAGGGGTTCATCTCCTCTACAACACCAGCAGTATAGGGGTTCATCTCCTCTACACCACCAGTAGTATAGGGGTTCATCTCCTCTACAACACCAGTAGTATAGGGGTTCATCTCCTCTACAACACCAGCAGTATAGGGGTTCATCTCCTCTACACCACCAGTAGTATAGGGGTTCATCTCCTCTACACCACCAGTAGTATAGGGGTTCATCTCATCTACAACACCAGCAGTATAGGGGTTCATCTCCTCTAGACCACTAGAGTAGTATAGGGGTTCATCTCCTCTACAACACCAGTAGTATAGGGGTTCATCTCCTCTACAACACCAGCAGTATAGGGGTTCATCTCCTCTACACCACCAGTAGTATAGGGGTTCATCTCCTCTACAACACCAGTAGTATAGGGGTTCATCTCCTCTACAACACCAGCAGTATAGGGGTTCATCTCCTCTACACCACCAGTAGTATAGGGGTTCATCTCCTCTACAACACCAGTAGTATAGGGGTTCATCTCCTCTACAACACCAGTAGTATAGGGGTTCATCTCATCTACAACACCAGCAGTATAGGGGTTCATCTCATCTACAACACCAGCAGTATAGGGGTTCATCTCCTCTACATCACCAGTAGTATAGGGGTTCATCTCCTCTACAACACCAGTAGTATAGGGGTTCATCTCCTCTACACCACCAGTAGTATAGGGGTTCATCTCCTCTACAACACCAGTAGTATAGGGGTTCATCTCCTCTACAACACCAGTAGTATAGGGGTTAATCTCCTCTACAACACCAGCAGTATAGGGGTTCATCTTCTCTACACCACCAGTAGTATAGGGGTTCATCTCCTCTACAACACCAGTAGTATAGGGGTTCATCTCCTCTACAACACCAGTAGTATAGGGGTTCATCTTCTCTACACCACCAGTAGTATAGGGGTTCATCTCCTCTACAACACCAGCAGTATAGGGGTTCATCTCCTCTACAACACCAGTAGTATAGGGGTTCATCTCCTCTACAACACCAGTAGTATAGGGGTTCATCTCCTCTACAACACCAGTAGTATAGGGGTTCATCTTCTCTACACCACCAGTAGTATAGGGGTTAATCTCCTCTACAACACCAGTAGTATAGGGGTTCATCTCCTCTACACCACCAGTAGTATAGGGGTTCATCTCCTCTACACCACCAGTAGTATAGGGGTTCATCTCCTCTACACCACCAGTAGTATAGGGGTTCATCTCATCTACAACACCAGCAGTATAGGGGTTCATCTCCTCTACACCACCAGTAGTATAGGGGTTCATCTCCTCTACAACACCAGTAGTATAGGGGTTCATCTCCTCTACACCACCAGTAGTATAGGGGTTCATCTCCTCTACAACACCAGTAGTATAGGGGTTCATCTCCTCTACAACACCAGCAGTATAGGGGTTCATCTCCTCTACACCACCAGCAGTATAGGGGTTCATCTCCTCTACAACACCAGTAGTATAGGGGTTCATCTCCTCTACAACACCAGTAGTATAGGGGTTCATCTCATCTACAACACCAGCAGTATAGGGGTTAATCTCCTCTACACCACCAGTAGTATAGGGGTTCATCTCATCTACAACACCAGTAGTATAGGGGTTCATCTCCTCTACAACACCAGTAGTATAGGGGTTCATCTCCTCTACACCACCAGTAGTATAGGGGTTCATCTCATCTACAACACCAGCAGTATAGGGGTTCATCTCCTCTACAACACCAGTAGTATAGGGGTTCATCTCCTCTACAACACCAGTAGTATAGGGGTTCATCTCCTCTACAACACCAGTAGTATAGGGGTTCATCTCCTCTACAACACCAGTAGTATAGGGGTTCATCTCCTCTACAACACCAGTAGTATAGGGGTTCATCTCCTCTACAACACCAGTAGTATAGGGGTTCATCTTCTCTACACCACCAGTAGTATAGGGGTTCATCTCCTCTACAACACCAGTAGTATAGGGGTTCATCTCCTCTACAACACCAGTAGTATAGGGGTTCATCTCCTCTACAACACCAGTAGTATAGGGGTTCATCTCATCTACAACACCAGCAGTATAGGGGTTCATCTCCTCTACACCACCAGTAGTATAGGGGTTCATCTCCTCTACAACACCAGTAGTATAGGGGTTCATCTCCTCTACACCACCAGTAGTATAGGGGTTCATCTCCTCTACACCACCAGTAGTATAGGGGTTCATCTCCTCTACACCACCAGTAGTATAGGGGTTCATCTCCTCTACACCACCGGTAGTATAGGGGTTCATCTCCTCTACAACACCAGCAGTATAGGGGTTCATCTCCTCTACAACACCAGTAGTATAGGGGTTCATCTCCTCTACAACACCAGTAGTATAGGGGTTCATCTCATCTACAACACCAGCAGTATAGGGGTTCATCTCCTCTACAACACCAGTAGTATAGGGGTTCATCTCCTCTACAACACTAGAGTGGTATACGGGTTATGGGCCTACTATGGTAGGGAGTAGGCACGTCATATTACCCAATAATAACAACATGGATGTGACCTAACGTCATGGCTTGGGTCTGACTGCCCCTATTGACTACAACCACAAGGTATGATCACTAAAATCAATGAAGACAACACTGACCAAGAGGCAACCCAGAAACATTTCTGAAAAATGAACCATCAATAATTAACTCTGTCAAATGGGTATTACAGTTTTCATGAAGACAGAAGCCGAGTGCATTAGTTTCTCCATGTTTGCCACGCGACTGTTCAGCGCTGTCAGTTTTATATTTAAGTGGCATGGGTCGGTTTGTCCCACTAGACCTGTTCCAAAACATCTACACAGAATTTCCAGGCTGAGTTAAGTGTCATTAGAGAGCGGGATCTGAATGCAGAGCACTCCTAGTGGGACATCAGACAGAAACAGATTTCACAGAAACTCTCATCTGTTCCAAGAACTACAAAACATTTTCAGAAAGCCAGTCAACTCGTCTATAGAGTACGATGAGGAGTTTTCAGTACAGCTGTGAACTTTTCACATAACTCAGGGTTTAAAGCTGCTTCTCAAATACAGCCCTGATTTTCTACGTTTCGTTTCAACTTAATCCATAACAAGTTCAGAGGTTCTCCTTTCAGTTTTCTAGGCTGCTGTGGAGTTTGGGGTTTCTCCATCTACTGATACACTACCACAACCCATGTGAGAGTTTCTGCATTAGCCAACTCATTTCTGCTAAGGGAGCAGAAACAGGCTGGTCATCCAGGACAACACTAGACATTTCAGTGCAGATTTGGAACACTAACCAGGACCACGATGTCCTTCATGTGGTCAAACTCCTCTGGGTGGAGGAAGGAGGTGAACTCTTCTCTATCAGCTGCCAGATCTCCATCCAGATCAGCTGTTTGAAATCTCCTCTCGTCCCTGGGCAGCATCTTCTTGAAGCTGAACTGGTCTGTGGCCTCTTCAAACTCCTCTGGGTTAGCTTGGAGGAAAGACAAACAAGTGGTTGGTGTTCAAACAACTGAAGTAGACATGCTGGCTTAAATAACTAGGTAGGTCATGAATTTGAATGGAAGGTGTGATATTGTTAGCTGTCAGACAACCAGAGAGGAGAGAGGGGCCATGGGTCGGACAACCAGAGAGGAGAGAGGGGCCATGGGTCGGACAACCAGAGAGGAGAGAGGGGCCATGGGTCGGACAACCAGAGAGGAGAGAGGGGCCATGGGTCGGACAACCAGAGAGGAGAGAGGGGCCATGGGTCGGACAACCAGAGAGGAAAGAGGGGCCATGAGTCAGACAACCAGAGAGGGGAGAGGGGCCATGAGTCAGACAACCAGAGAAGAGAGAGGTGAGGATTTGATTGAATCTTCAGTCAAAACAGCTACATAACATGTCATAAGCAGGTCATATCTGACAGAACATGTCATAAGCAGGTCATATCATATCCGACAGAACATGTCATAAGCAGGTCATATCATATCTGACAGAACATGTCATAAGCAGGTCATATCTGACAGAACATGTCATAAGCAGGTCATATCATATCTGACAGAACATGTCATAAGCAGGTCATATCATATCTGACAGAACATGTCATAAGCAGGTCATATCATATCTTACAGAACATGTCATAAGCAGGTCATATCATATCTGACAGAACATGTCATAAGCAGGTCATATCATATCTTACACAGATAGTAGCCATAGGTAGCCTGCTTGTATTCATCCCACGAGATCTTGTTGTCTTTGTTGAGGTCGTAATCCGTCCACACCTTGGCCACGTTCTCGTAGACATAACGCTTCTGCACCCGCTTGATCCAGGCCTTCAGTTCAGTGATGGTGACATAGCCATCTCCATCACCGTCTATCCGGTCCACTATCTTACTGTGGGACACAGAGCGCACACAAACACTACTATAGTATATCGTTAATTTCCTTTAATTATAATGCACAGCCATACATAGATGCAGTTAAATATAATGGACCATATATTTCCTTTAGAAAAGGTAACCGAGACATGAGTTGATGTCTTCAGGGGCATAAGTAAGCAGTCATTCTAGCAAAACAACACTATCAGTTTATACATACTGTCAGCCGGCGATGAGAGAATAAAAAACTATTGAGTTATATGTTTGCTTTGGGAGGAACTTGTGCCTAAATAATATTGAGTGTGTTATATTTAGGAAGTTAGTTTTCCACCAACGAGGGTAAACGTATTTATATCTATCTTGGTTGCCACGTTGTGATGTTAAGAGGGTCCTCCCACTCAATGCGATTCAGGAAAGGGAATTCTCAGGGAGAAGGGCCAACACAACCTACACCCATTTCAGCCAACGTGTGTAACATAGAGCCAACATGTCATTTGAACAGTGGCAAAGATGAAACAGAACTACAGGAAGCTAGACAGGTCTCTCTATGAAATAACACACCGCCGTTGACACGTTCCATGGGTTCCCACACACATTTAAAACCCCCGAACAAGATTCTGCTCGTGGTTCTCAACTTTTATCCAACTCTCTCAACACCACAAAACTTCCTCTTGCTTCTGTAATGCATTATCCATAATTAAGAACTACACTCTGCAATTATAATATGACCGGGGAATGTGTGCGAGCGAATAGCACTCGCTCTACATTTAAAAGCGTAATAATGTACCGTTATATCATGCGGGTCTGCTGGCATGCAAACGTCTCAGGCACCACTTGGGCGAGTTGTGAATTTTTAATAACCCAAAGCCAAGATACCACGAAATACATTAACAGGAATATGCGACTATTGTGACCCACTAAGGCGGCCCATAACTGTGGAGATATGTGACAATAGCCCACATTACGCACCAGAGGTTGGTTGCGTCACCACCGCTTGCTGTCCAGATAGAGATCGCGACGCAAAGACACCAACGTGAAGAGTTATCAGAGAATAATGGAACTGAGGAGAACCGAATAAACTGTCGTCTTTCAACTAGTTTTGCACTTTAGTGACCCTGCATTGTATCACATGTATCTCTAGTGTTTGCAGGGGAACCTTACCCAAGCCTGTCTTTGCTCTCCTCTGGGGTAAGCTGGTCGAAAGTAGTAGCGTCCTCCTTTCCCAGAAAGGCCTCATGATCGAATTGGAAGCTCTGGTTGTCTTCGTTGGCCTGTTTAATTAGTTCTAACGGGTCGTGGTGGACGCGTTCTTTTCTTAGCGTTGGTTTACCGAGCACGACACAAGAGCAGAGGAGCAGAACGCACACGTAGCCGTACGCGTCCATCAGTAGGATGTTTGAGGACAGATCAGCTGTTGCGGAGTGAAGCTACGTGAGCTAAGTTGCAAGCCGTATTTAGCCCGCTGCTACAAATGTAGCCAGTTTGTTACAAGTCTACTGAGGCGAAATAAATCAACAGCGCAAGCTGGCTACTTAGCGTAACAATGTTGCCGAAACGTGGCATCCAAGCATCAAGTCTTGCAGTAGAGTATAGGTGCATTTAAAAACATTACCCAGGTCACTTCAGACAATTACAGCCCGCCCCAGGTCGTATTTTCGTTTCAAACATGCCCGGCTGGTTACCACGGGACACCACAGAGCTCAACCTAGCGAGGTTGCTTCCTACTTCACGTACAACCATTCACATATTCGGCTTCAGCGCTGGTTCAACCTCACTCATTGTTAGTGTCCCTGCCATTGGTCCACGGGCTGTCTGTAACACGAGATGACTATGGGCGCCACGTTGCAAAATGACACGTAAACACTGCCGTAGAACTCTCACGCATTTTTTGAGGGGCTGCCAAAAATAGTTGTGCCCCTCCTTAATCACTGTGTTGACTCCCTGTTTTATTGATATGGGTATGTTTATGTGTTCTCTCTCCTCTCTCAATTTTCAATTGAATTCAATTATCTCTCTCTCTCTCTGTATGTGTGTGTGTGTGTGTGTGTGTGTGTGTGCGTGCGTGCGTGCGTGTGTGCGCGCGTGCGTGTGTGTGTGTGTTTTCTTCAGAATATACCAGACTATTGATTTAACATAACAAATGCACAAAGCAGAATACCACACCCGTCATATTTCACACTTGTAGGGTCCCAGGTCTTTAGCTGAAGACAGCAGTAAAACAACTCATGGTTATTACCATGACAGGCAATGATACATAGGACAAATAGCATCATATTATTATTTCACATTTACACTTCAGTCATTTAGCAGACACTCTTCTCCAGAGTGACTTACAGTAGTGAGAGAATACATTCTTTTTCACACTTTTCCTATTTCAATATGTTCTAACATGCAATATGAGAGTCTGTGTACCCTGGAAACAACTTGCTGACAGCATCCTCCCTCATCTCCATTTGGAGGCAGGAGAACATGTATTTTGTCATTCAGCATTAGCATAATAAGCCCAACACATGGAACTTAGATTTTTTGCATAAACTGTACATCCCAGTGTTTTATTATAAAGGACCCTGGGGCTAACTGGCCTTTTTATTTAATTAATGAATAGTTAATGTATTTAAATTAGTCTTGCCCGGTCAATTTGAATCAGAGTGTCGTAGCGAGATATGATGATACACAGATGTGTTTTCTCCCAGTAAGATGCCTCCCTCTCTCCCTCTCCCTCTCTCTCTCCGTCGCCCTCTCCCTCGCTCCCTCTCTCTCCCCCTCTCTCTATTTCTCCTTCTCTCTCTCTCTCTTTCTCTCTCTCTCCCCTCTCTCTCCTCTCTCCCCCTCTCTCTATTTCTCCTTCTCTCTCTCTCTTTCTCTCTCTCCCCTCTCTCTCTTTCTCCTCTCTCTCTATTTCTCTATTTCTCTCT
>NC_143027.1:85850000-85865000 GCF_057628025.1 Oncorhynchus mykiss
CTCTGGATGAACTGCAGAGATCTACAGCTGAGGTGGGAGACTCTGTCCATAGGACAACAATCAGTCGTATATTGCACAAATCTGGCCTTTATGGAAGAGTGGCAAGAAGAAAGCCATTTCTTAAAGATATCCATAAAAAGTGTTGTTTAAAGTTTGCCACAAGCCACCTGGGAGACACACCAAACATGTGGAAGAAGGTGCTCTGGTCAGATGAAACCAAAATTGAACTTTTTGGCAACAATACAAAACGTTATGTTTGGCGTAAAAGCAACACAGCTCATCAGCCTGAACACACCATACCCACTGTCAAACATGGTGGTGGCAGCATCATGGTTTGGGCCTGCTTTTCTTCAGCAGGGACAGGGAAGATGGTTAAAATTGATGGGAAGATGGATGGAGCCAAATACAGGACCATTCTGGAAGAAAATCTGATGGAGTCTGCAAAAGACCTGAGACTGGGACGGAGATTTGTCTTCCAACAAGACAATGATCCAAAACATAAAGCAAAATCTACAATGGAATGGTTCAAAAATAAACATATCCAGGTGTTAGAATGGCCAAGTCAAAGTCCAGACCTGAATCCAATCGAGAATCTGTGGAAAGAACTGAAAACTGCTGTTCACAAATGCTCTCCATCCAACCTCACTGAGCTCGAGCTGTTTTGCAAGGAGGAATGGGGAAAATGTCAGTCTCTCGATGTGCAAAACTGATAGAGACATACCCCAAGCGACTTACAGCTGTAATCGCAGCAAAAGGTGGCGCTACAAAGTCTTAACTTAAGGGAGCTGAATAATTTTGCACGCCCAATTTTTCAGTTTTTGATTTGTTAAAGTTTGAAATATCCAATAAATGTCGTTCCACTTCATGATTGTGTACAAATAGTTAAAGTACACAAGGGAAAATAAGTAAGCATAAATATGGGTTGTATTTACAATGGTGTTTGTTCTTCACTGGTTGCCCTTTTCTTGTGGCAACAGGTCACAAATCTTGCTGCTGTGATGGCACACTGTGGAATTTCCCCCAGTAGATATGGGAGGACCAGCTTGCTTAGGGGACTCTTCTCCAGGTTCATCTCTCTGTAGGTGATGGCTTTGTTATGGAAGGTTTGGGAATCACTTCCTTTTAGGTGGTTGTAGAATTTAACGTCTCTTTTCTGGATTTTGATAATTAGTGGGTATCGGCCTAATTCTGTTCTGCATGCATTATTTGGTGTTCTACGTTGTACACTGAGGATATTTTTTGCAGAATTCTGCATGCAGAGTCTCAATTTGGTGTTTGTCCCATTTTGTGAATTCTTAGTTGGTGAGCGGACCCCAGACCTCACAACCATAAAGAGCAATGGGCTCTATGACTGATTCAAGTATTTTTAGCCAGATCTTAATTGGTATGTTGAAATTTATGTTCCTTTTGATGGCATAGAATGCCCTCCTTGTCTCTCAGACCGTTCACAGCTTTGTGGAAGTTACCTGTGGCGCTGATGTTTAGGCCAAGGTATGTATAGTTTTTTGTGTGCTCTAGGGCAACAGTGTCTAGATGGAGTTTATATTTGTGGTCCTGGCGACTGGACCTTTTTTGGAACACCATTCATTTTGTCTCACTGAGATTTACTGTCAGGGCCCAGGTATGACAGAATCTGTGCAGAAGGTCTAGGTGCTGCTGTAGGCCCTCCTTGGTTGGTGACAGTAGACATTTGACTTCGGATTCTAGTAAGGTGAGGCCGGGTGCTGCAGACTCTTCTAGTGCCCTCGCCAATTTGTTGATATATATGTTGAAGAGGGTGGGGCTTAAGCTGCATCCCTGTCTCACCCCACGGCCCTGTGGGAAGACATTTGTGTGTCTTTTGCCTATTTTAACCGCACACTTGTTGTTTGTATACATGGATTTTATAATGTTGTATGTTTTACCCCCAACACCACTTTCCATCAATTTGTTTAGCAGACCCTCATGCCAAATTGAGTCGAAGGCTTTTTTGAAATCAACAAAGCAAGTGTCACGCCCTGACCTTAGAGAACCTTTTATTTCTCTATTTTGGTTAGGTCAGGGTGTGACTAGGGTGGGTAGTCTAGTTTTTATTTTCTATGTTGGTCTGGTATGGTTCCCAATCAGAGGCATCTACAGTCTATCGTTGTCTCTGATTGGGGATCATAATTAGGCAGCCTTTTCCCACCTGTTGTTTGTGGGATCTTGATTTTGTATTGTCGCTTTTAGCCCTACAAAGCTGTACGTTTCGTTTGTTACTCTTTCTTGTTTTGTGCTGGTTATCAGAAATAAAAAGGATTAACCTACCCCACGCTGCATCTTGGTCCGACCATCCTTCCAACAACGATCGCTACAGCAAGACTTTGCCTTTGTTTTGGTTTGTTTGTTTGTCAATTAGGGTGTGCAGGGTGAATACATGGTCTGTTGTGCGGTAATTTGGTAAAAAGCCAATTTGACATTTGCTCAGTACATTGTTTTCACTGAGTAAATGTACAAGTCTGCTGTTAATGATAATGCAGAGGATTTTCCCAAGGTTGCTGTTGATGCATATCCCACGTTAGTTATTGGGGTCAAATTTGTCTCCACTTTTGTGGATTGGGGTGATCAGTCCTTGGTTCCAAATATTGGGGAAGATGCCAGAGCTAAGGATGATGTTAAAGAGTTTTAGTATCGCCAATTGGAATTGGTTGTCTGTATATTTGATCATTTCATTGAGAATTCCATCAACACCACAGGCCTTTTTGGGTTGGAGGGTTTAGATTTTGTCCTGTAACTCATTCAATGTAATTGGAGAATCCGGTGGGTTCTGGTAGTCTTTAATAGTTGATTCTAAGATTTGTATTTGATCATGTATATGTTTTTGCTCTTTGTTATAGAGCCAACAAGATTGGAGAAGTGGTACCCATACATCTCCATTTTGGATAGATAATTCTTCGTGTTGTTGTTTGTTTAGTGTTTTCCAATTTTCCCAGACGTGGTTAGAGTCTATGGATTCTTGATGTGCTGTTCCTTCTTTTTCCGTAGTGTATTTCTGTATTGTTTTAGTGATTCACCATAGTGAAGGCGTAGACTCAGATTTTCTGTGTCTCTGTTTTTGGGTGGACAGTTTTCTCAATTTCTTTCTTAGATTTTTGCATTCTTCATCAAACCATTTGTCATTGTTTTCTTCAGTTTTCTATTTGAGATTTTTAGATTTGATAAGGAAGCTGGGAGGTCAAATATACTGTTAAGTTTTTCTACTGCCAAGTTTACACCTTCACTATTACAGTGGAACATTTTACCCAGGAAATTGTCTAAAAGAGATTGAATTTGTTGTTGCCTAATTGTTTTTTGGTAGGTTTCCAAACTGCATTCCTTCCATCTATAGCATTTCTTAATGTTACTCAGTTCCTTTGGCTTTGATGCCTCGTGATTAAGTATTGCTCTGTTCAAGTACACTGTGATTTTGCTGTGATCTGATAGGGTTGTCAGTGGGCTGACTGTGAACGCTCTGAGAGACACTGGGTTGAGGTCAGTGATAAAGTAGTCTACAGTACTACTGCCAAGAGATAAGCTATAGGTGTGCCTACCATAGGAGTCCCCTCGAAGCCTACCATTGACTATGTACATACCCAACGTGCGACAGAGCTGCAAGAATTGTGACCCGTTTTTGTTGGTTATGTTGTCATAGCTGTGCCCTAGGGGGGCATATGGGGGAGGGAATACTGTCACCCGCAGGCAGGTGTTTGTCCCTCTGTGTGCTGAGGGTGTCGGGTTCTTGTCCAGTTCTGGCATTTAGGTCGCCACAGACTAGTACATGTCCCTGGGCCTGGAAATGATTGATTTCCCCCTCTAGGATGGAGAAGCTGTCTTCATTAAAGTATGGGGATTCTAGTGGGGGGATATAGGTAGCACACAGGAGGACATTTTTCTCTCTCTCGCTGAATCTCTCTCTCTCTCTCTCTCTGCATCTCTCTCTTGCTCTCTTCTCTCCCTATACCCTTCTTCTGACCATGTATCGTTGCTGTACTGTAAGTGGATCCTGGAAATACACACTCATTCTCTCAGCCACACTTCTTCTTCACCCTCAATTGAATCCTGGTGTGTGATGGGGCCGGGGATATGCTCCTCCCGGGTGTTAATGGCCAATGGAGCAGATATCATCATGAGTGATCAATCTGGCGCCTCTTGCTGTCACTGCAACACATTAGCCATTCATACGGATTCAGTCCACTCGCCCGAGCAGATGACGAGGACGCATATTTCATGTCTTTTACCGCTCACTTTAAAGAGGCTTTGGTGCTGTCCTGCAGTCTTCAAGAGGAGAAGAGAGAGAGACACAGCTTTTAAAAAGAGGCTCCCATACTCTTTGATGACCAAAGGGTTGCTCTGTCCACTGGAGTAGGTTATGAGAGAGATAGACAGAATATGCACACATCATGCATACAGTACACAAGTATTGAGCAATGAGAGAGAGAGAGAGAGAGAGAGAGAGAGAGAGAGAGAGAGAGAGAGAGAGAATCAGTATGGAGCAACAATATCATTGGGAGACAGAAAGGGAGAGTGGCTGAGAAGGGCTGCTTCTAAGTACCTCAGTCATGTGCCTGTCACTCTGATCTGCCAGACAGAAGTCATTGTTTACCTAAATGAGCTTTGACAGGGGACAGCAGTACTGGGTTGTGTACAAACCAGCCTGGACAGACAGCTTTACACTACAAACCAACCTGGACAGACAGCTTTACACTACAAACCTGCCTGGACAGACAGCTTTACACTACAAACCAACCTGGACAGACAGCTTTACACTACAAACCAACCTGGACAGACAGCTTTACACTACAAACCAACCTGGACAGACAGCTTTACACTACAAACCAGCCTGGACAGACAGCTTTACACTACAAACCAGCCTGGACAGACAGATTTACACTACAAACCAACCTGGACAGACAGCTTTACACTACAAACCAGCCTGGACAGACAGCTTTACACTACAAACCAACCTGGACAGACAGCTTTACACTACAAACCAGCCTGGACAGACAGCTTTACACTACAACCAACCTGGACAGACAGATTTACACTACAAACCAGCTTGGACAGACAGCTTTACACTACAAACCAGCCTGGACAGACAGCTTTACACTACAAACCAGCCTGGACAGACAGGTTTACACTACAAACCAACCTGGACAGACAGCTTTACACTACAAACCAGCATGGACAGACATATTTACACTACAAACCAGCCTGGACAGACAGCTTTACACTACAAACCAGCCTGGACAGACAGCTTTACACTACAAACCAACCTGGACAGACAGCTTTACACTACAAACCAGCCTGGACAGACAGCTTTACACTACAAACCAACCTGGACAGACAGCTTTACACTACAAACCAACCTGGACAGACAGCTTTACACTATAAACCAGCCTGGACAGACAGCTTTACACTTCAAACCAGCCTGGACAGACAGCTTTACACTACAAACTAGCCTGGACAGACAGCTTTACACTACAAACCAGCCTGGACAGACAGGTTTAAACTACAAACCAGCCTGGACAGACAGCTTTACACTACAAACCAGCCTGGACAGACAGCTAAACACTACAAACCAACCTGGACAGACAGCTTTACACTACAAACCAACCTGGACAGACAGCTTTACACTACAAACCAACCTGGACAGACAGCTTTACACTATAAACCAGCCTGGACAGACAGCTTTACACTTCAAACCAGCCTGGACAGACAGCTTTACACTACAAACTAGCCTGGACAGACAGCTTTACACTACAAACCAACCTGGACAGACAGATTTACACTACAAACCAACCTTTACAGACAGCTTTACACTACAAACCAGCCTGGACAGACAGCTTTACACTACAAACCAGCCTGGACAGACAGATTTACACTACAAACCAGCCTGGACAGACAGCTTTACACTACAAACCAACCTGGACAGACAGCTTTACACTACAAACCAGCCTGGACAGACAGGTTTACACTACAAACCAGCCTGGACAGACAGGTTTACACTACAAACCAGCCTGGACAGACAGGTTTACACTACAAATCAGCCTGGACAGACAGGTTTACACTACAAACCAGCCTGGACAGACAGCTTTACACTACAAACCAACCTGGACAGACAGCTTTACACTACAAACAGCTTTACACTACAAACCAGCCTGGACAGACAGATTTACACTAAAAAACAGCCTGGACAGACAGCTTTACACTACAAACCAACCTGGACAGACAGATTTACACTACAAACCAACATGGACAGACAGCTTTACACTACAAACCAGCCTGGACAGACAGCTTTACACTACAAACCAGCCTGGACAGACAGCTTTACACTATAAACCAACTTGGACAGACAGCTTTACACTACAAACCAGCCTGGACAGACAGCTTTACACTACAAACCAGCCTGGACAGACAGGTTTACACTACAAACCAACCTGGACAGACAGCTTTACACTACAAACCAGCATGGACAGACAGATTTACACTACAAACCAGCCTGGACAGACAGCTTTACACTACAAACCAGCCTGGACAGACAGCTTTACACTACAAACCAACCTGGACAGACAGGTTTAAACTACAAACCAGCCTGGACAGACAGCTTTACACTACAAACCAGCCTGGACAGACAGCTAAACACTACAAACCAACCTGGACAGACAGCTTTACACTACAAACCAACCTGGACAGACAGCTTTACACTACAAACCAACCTGGACAGACAGCTTTACACTATAAACCAGCCTGGACAGACAGCTTTACACTTCAAACCAGCCTGGACAGACAGCTTTACACTACAAACTAGCCTGGACAGACAGCTTTACACTACAAACCAGCCTGGACAGACAGGTTTAAACTACAAACCAGCCTGGACAGACAGCTAAACACTACAAACCAACCTGGACAGACAGCTTTACACTACAAACCAACCTGGACAGACAGCTTTACACTACAAACCAACCTGGACAGACAGCTTTACACTATAAACCAGCCTGGACAGACAGCTTTACACTTCAAACCAGCCTGGACAGACAGCTTTACACTACAAACTAGCCTGGACAGACAGCTTTACACTACAAACCAACCTGGACAGACAGATTTACACTACAAACCAACCTTTACAGACAGCTTTACACTACAAACCAGCCTGGACAGACAGCTTTACACTACAAACCAGCCTGGACAGACAGATTTACACTACAAACCAGCCTGGACAGACAGCTTTACACTACAAACCAACCTGGACAGACAGCTTTACACTACAAACCAGCCTGGACAGACAGGTTTACACTACAAACCAGCCTGGACAGACAGCTTTACACTACAAATCAGCCTGGACAGACAGGTTTACACTACAAACCAACCTGGACAGACAGCTTTACACTACAAACCAGCCTGGACAGACAGCTTTACACTACAAACCAGCCTGGACAGACAGCTTTACACTATAAACCAACTTGGACAGACAGCTTTACACTACAAACAGCTTTACACTACAAACCAGCCTGGACAGACAGCTTTACACTACAAACCAGCCTGGACAGACAGCTTTACACTATATACCAACCTGGACAGACAGCTTTACACTACAAACCAGCCTGGACAGACAGCTTTACACTATAAACCAGCCTGGACAGACAGATTTACACTATACACCACTCCATTCATACTGGTGGTCAGTGCAATTTAAAGCATTTACAGCACCAAAGGCATTAGGGGTAATTCAGAAACAAATCTAATGGTATGGAAACAGCCATACTTAATAGTCTGGATGATATGAGGGAACGTGCAATGCTTAGCCAATCTGGTGAAGGCATGCGCAATGCTTAGCCAATCAGGTGGAACCAGCCTGGATATGGGCATTAGGCTTTGGGCATGTATTGTAGAAATGTGATGGTCACCAAACTACCACCTGTGTTGGCATTGTCTGAATGTAGTTACAGTGTAAATACTGTCGTTTTATGTGCTGGCATTGTCTGAGGTCAGCTAAATAGTGTAATTTTATGTGCAGCCAAAACATACCTGAATCCTGTAATTGCTTCTTGACTCTTGCACCGTTACCCCAGACGACCATTAGTACAATGCAATCCTGTTACTGAACTTACAGTGGGGCTTTAGTGAACTGATATGGGCAATTTCACACTGAGCTTTGATTTCAACAATCTTTGTACTTGTCTGTTTTCACAAACTTGTTCCTGAAGGCTCAATAACAGCAGAATGATGTGTCTGTCTACGCGCTTGGCTGAATCCAGCAAGGCTGGTTCCAATTCAACTGGGATAAATGAGAGGATAAGCCGATCAGTACACACCATGATGATACAGTGAACTGTTAGCTACCAGTGTAGAGCTCTATGGGGAGTGTAATACAGGCACTCCCACTAGTCCTTCACACAGGGAGGCTGGGAGGAGAGGGAGACAGGAGGCTGGGAGGAGAGGGAGACCGGAGGAGGCTGGGAGGAAAGGGAGACAGGAGGAGGCTGGGAGGAGAGGGAGCCAGGAGGAGGCTGGGAGCAGAGGGAGACAGGCGGAGGCTGGGAGGAGAGAGAGACAGGAGAAGGCTGGGAGGAGAGGGAGACAGAATGAGGCTGGGAGGAGAGGGAGACAGGCGGAGGCTGGGAGGAGAGAGAGACAGGAGAAGGCTGGGAGGAGAGGGAGACAGAAGGAGGCTGGGAGGAGAGGGAGCCAGGCGGAGGCTGGGAGGAGAGGGAGACAGAAGGAACCTGGGAGGAGAGGGAGACAGGCGGAGGCTGGGAGGAGAGGGAGACAGAAGGAACCTGGGAGGAGAGGGAGACAGGCGGAGGCTGGGAGGAGAGGGAGACAGAAGGAACCTGGGAGGAGAGGGAGACAGGCGGAGGCTGGGAGGAGAGGGAGACAGGAGGAGGCTGGGAGGAGAGGGAAACAGAAGGAGGCTGGGAGGAGATGGAGACAGAAGGAGGCTGGGAGGAGAGGGAGACAGAAGGAGGCTAGGAGGAGAGAGGGACAGGCGGAGGCTGGGAGGAGAGGGAGACAGAAGGAGGCTGGGAGGAGAGGGAGACAGGAGGAGGCTAGGAGGAGAGAGGGACAGGTGGAGGCTGGGAGGAGAGGGAGACAGGAGGAGGCTGGGAGGAGAGGGAAACAGAAGGAGGCTGGGAGGAGATGGAGACAGAAGGAGGCTGGGAGGAGAGGGAGACAGAAGGAGGCTGGGAGGAGAGAGGGACAGGCGGAGTCTGGGAGGAGAGGGAGACAGAAGGAGGCTGGGAGGAGAGGGAGACAGAAGGAAGCTGGGAGGAGAGGGAGACAGAAGGAGGCTGGGAGGAGAGGGAGACAGGAGGAGGCTGGGAGGAGAGGGAAACAGAAGGAGGCTGGGAGGAGATGGAGACAGGAGGAGGCTGGGAGGAGAGGGAAACAGAAGGAGGCTGGGAGGAGAGGGAAACAGAAGGAGGCTGGGAGGAGATGGAGACAGAAGGAGGCTGGGAGGAGAGAGAGACAGAAGGAGGCTGGGAGGAGAGCGGGACAGGCGGAGGCCGGGAGGAGATGGAGACAGAAGGAGGCTGGGAGGAGAGAGGGACAGGTGGAGGCTGGGAGGAAAGAGGGACAGGTGGAGGCTGGGAGGAGAGGGAGACAGAAGGAGGCTGGGAGGAGAGGGAGACAGAAGGAGGCTGGGAGGAGAGGGAGACAGGAGGAGGCTGGGAGGAGAGGGAAACAGAAGGAGGCTGGGAGGAGAGGGAGACAGGAGGCTGGGAGGAGAGGGAGACAGAAGGAGGCTGGGAGGAGATTGGGACAGAAGGAGGCTGGGAGGAGAGGGAGACATAAGGAGGCTGGGAGGAGAGGGAGACAGGAGGAGGCTGGGAGGAGAGAGACAGCAGTAGGCTGGGAGGAGAGAGACAGGTGGAGGCTGGGAGGAGAGGGAGACAGGCAGAGGCTGGGAGGAGAGGGAGACAGAAGGAAGCTGGGAGGAGATGGAGACAGATGGAGGCTGGGAGGAGAGGCTGACAGAGAGCACCAGGGTCTTGTGTTGGAGAGAATCTGGCTGACAGAGAGCACCAGGGCCTTGTGTTGGAGAGAGTCTGGCTGACAGAGAGCACCAGGGTCTTGTGTTGGAGAGAGTCTGGCTGACAGAGAGCACCAGGGCCTTGTGTTGGAGAGAGTCTGGCTGACAGAGAGCACCAGGGCCTTGTGTTGGAGAGAGTCTGGCTGACAGAGAGCACCAGGGCCTTGTGTTGGAGAGAGTCTGGCTGACAGAGAGCACCAGGGTTGTGTTGGAGAGTCTGGCTGACAGAGAGCACCAGGGACTTGTGTTGGAGAGAGTCTGGCTGACAGAGAGCACCAGGGACTTGTGTTGGAGAGAGTCTGGCTGACAGAGAGCACCAGGGACTTGTGCTGGAGAGAGTCTGGCTGACAGAGAGCACCAGGGCCTTGTGTTGGAGAGAGTCTGGCTGACTGAGAGCACCAGGGTTGTGTTGGAGAGAGTCTGGCTGACAGAGAGCACCAAGGTCTTGTGTTGGAGAGAATCTGGCTGACAGAGAGCACCAGGGTTGTGTTGGAGAGAGTCTGGCTGACAAAGAGCACCAGGGCCTTGTGTTGGAGAGAGTCTGGTTGACAGAGAGCACCAAGGTCTTGTGTTGGAGAGAGTCTGGCTGACAGAGAGCACCAGGGCCTTGTGTTGGAGAGAGTCTGGCTGACAGAGAGCACCAGCTGGAGGGCGGAAGGCAGGAGAGCGAGTGAGTGTGATTTGATGGTGTTTTATAGATGATTAGTGATTGAGTGTGATTTGATGGTGTTTTATAGATGAGTAGTGAGTGTGATTTGATGGTGTTTTATAGATGAGTAGTGAGTGAGTGTGATTTGATGGTGTTTTATAGATGAGTAGTGAGTGAGTGTGATTTGATGGTGTTTTATAGATGAGTAGTGAGTGAGTGTGATTTGATGGTGTTTTATAGATGATTAGTGATTGAGTGTGATTTGATGGTGTTTTATAGATGAGTAGTGAGTGAGTGTGATTTGATGGTGTTTTATAGATGAGTAGTGAGTGAGTGTGATTTGATGGTGTTTTATAGATGAGTAGTGAGTGAGTGTGATTTGATGGTGTTTTATAGATGAGTAGTGAGTGAGTGTGATTTGATGGTGTTTTATAGATGAGTAGTGAGTGAGTGTGATTTGATGGTGTTTTATAGATGAGTAGTGAGTGAGTGTGATTTGATGGTGTTTTATAGATGATTAGTGAGTGAGTGTGATTTGATGGTGTTTTATAGATGATTAGTGAGTGTGATTTGATGGTGTTTTATAGATGAGTAGTGAGTGAGTGTGATTTGATGGTGTTTTATAGATGATTAGTGAGTGAGTGTGATTTGATGGTGTTTTATAGATGAGTAGTGAGTGAGTGTGATTTGATGGTGTTTTATAGATGAGTAGTGAGTGAGTGTGATTTGATGGTGTTTTATAGATGAGTAGTGAGTGAGTGTGATTTGATGGTGTTTTATAGATGATTAGTGAGTGAGTGTGATTTGATGGTGTTTTATAGATTATTAGTGAGTGAGTGTGATTTGATGGTGTTTTATAGATGAGTAGTGAGTGAGTGTGATTTGATGGTGTTTTATAGATGAGTAGTGAGTGAGTGTGATTTGATGGTGTTTTATAGATGATTTGTGAGTGAGTGTGATTTGATGGTGTTTTATAGATGATTAGTGAGTGTGATTTGATGGTGTTTTATAGATGAGTAGTGAGTGAGTGTGATTTGATAATGTTTTATAGATGAGTAGTGAGTGAGTGTGATTTGATGGTGTTTTATAGATGATTAGTGAGTGAGTGTGATTTGATGGTGTTTTATAGATTATTAGTGAGTGAGTGTGATTTGATGGTGTTTTATAGATGAGTAGTGAGTGAGTGTGATTTGATGGTGTTTTATAGATGAGTAGTGAGTGAGTGTGATTTGATGGTGTTTTATAGATGATTAGTGAGTGAGTGTGATTTGATGGTGTTTTATAGATGATTAGTGAGTGTGATTTGATGGTGTTTTATAGATGAGTAGTGAGTGAGTGTGATTTGATAATGTTTTATAGATGAGTAGTGAGTGAGTGTGATTTGATGGTGTTTTATAGATGAGTAGTGAGTGAGTGTGATTTGATGGTGTTTTATAGATGAGTATTGAGTGAGTGTGATTTGATAATGTTTTATAGATGAGTAGTGAGTGAGTGTGATTTGATGGTGTTTTATAGATGAGTAGTGAGTGAGTGTGATTTGATAATGTTTTATAGATGAGTAGTGAGTGAGTGTGATTTGATGGTGTTTTATAGATGAGTAGTGAGTGAGTGTGATTTGATGGTGTTTTATAGATGAGTAGTGAGTGAGTGTGATTTGATGGTGTTTTATAGATGAGTAGTGAGTGAGTGTGATTTGATGGTGTTTTATAGATGAGTAGTGAGTGAGTGTGATTTGATGGTGTTTTATAGATGATTAGTGAGTGAGTGTGATGGCGTGTGAATGAGGAGTGTGTTTCCCAGGTAACCTCTAGATGAAGCTACGTGGGTACGTGACTTACTGCCAGTTGGGGTGCCAGGACACAGCAGGGGGCGCCCACAATGCAGCTTTCTGATCTCCCGGCAACAATAATGAGTTTAATTGTGTGTCTCTCTGTTGTCCACATTGTCACATGTCTGATTTCGACTCGTCTCCCTCTCGCTTTTCCCATCAGAGCACTGCTTTGCACGCAATCGTTATTCCACCCCACCTGTCTCTCTCTACCTCTCTCTCTCTCTCGTTCTCTCTCTCATTCTCTCTCTCTACACACCTCTCTCTCTCTCTCTCTCTCTCTCTCTCTCTCTCTCTCGTTCTCTCTCTCTCCCTCTACACACCTCTCTCTCTCTCTCTCTCTCTACCTCTCTCTCTCTCTCTCTCTCGTTCTCTCTCTCGCTCTCTCGCTCTCTCTCTCTCTCTTTCTCTCTTAGCCCACAAATAGGGGTTGGGCCTCTGAGTCTAATGCAGACATTTCATTTGAATACCAAATCATTTCTGGGTAACAATTAACTACCTTACTATGATTGTTTACAATGAAAATAGCTTCTTAGCAAAGAGCAATTTGTCAAGCAAAAATGTTGCTAGGACTGTCGGGGAGTGGTCTGAGTGGGGTGGGGAAAACTGAAAACTCTCTTTCGTATTGGTGATGTCACCAGGTAGGCCAAAACTCCATACCACTCAAACAGCTCTTAAACTAAAAGGGCGTTATTCCAACCTCATATTGTGGAAATATATATGAAACACAGGAAACTCACGTTTTTGACTGCACTGGGCCTTTAAGACAGAAACCTCTAACCAACAAAACTCACCACAGTCTGATGGCTATGTCAGGATGATAAGACACATTAACATTATTCAATCCTGTTGACTCCTTCACATTGTAGGCCTCACAACCTAGTCACTCACTTGTTTAAATTAGCTGTTATTTTCAGCAATAACCATGGCTTCATGAGTGGTATTTTGTGCTTGTGTCATCAACCATAGAATGTACAGTAGAGGAGTTAAAATCCAGTGGGCATCTATCGTTACGGCAACGAAGGGTCGCCCTTAGGCCAGTAAAACACATTCCTGTCCAAACAGAATGAATTGGCATGTGAAAACAGTCCTGCCTCAGTGTCACACAAGAGAAGATACATGTTGTTACATAATGACACATGTTTGTGGGGGCTTCTATAGAAAGTACTTCCTGAGGATTGGGAAAGAGTAGGATACTCTCATGCATAGGACCAGGGTGGCATCAGAGTTAGGAATTAGTCCTTTAATAGGATCTCTATGGTTGGTATTCTCTCCTGTAGATTGTTAAAATGCCGTTGGGGTTGAAGAGACCATTTAACTGTATGGATGTGTTGTTCAGTTCACACCCCAGCCTACAGTATGAACAAACCCTGCTGTAGATAATGTACAATACTAGTCAAAAGTTCGGACATACCTACTCATTCAAGGGTTTTTCTTTATTTTGACTATTTTCCACATTGTAGATGTAACGGTTTTCTTCCTCTTTTGACGAGGAGTATGAAGGATCGGACCAATGCGCAGCGTGGTAAGTGTTCATGTTATTTATTTGGAACAGAAACACTAAACAAAATAACAAATAGAGTAAAACAACACAAAACAGAAAACAACTACCCACAACCCATAGTGGGAAAACAGGCTGCCTAAGTATGGTTCTCAATCAGAGACAATGATGAACAGCTGCCTCTGATTGGGAACCATACCAGGCCAAACACAGAAATAGAAAAACATAGAACAACACATAGAATGCCCACCCCAACTCACGCCCTGACCAAACTAAAATAGAGACATAAAAAAGGAACTAAGGTCAGGACGTGACAGTAGAATAATAGTAAAGACATCAAACTATGAAATAACACATATGGAATCATGTAGTAACCAAAAAAGTGTTAAACAAATAAAAATAATATTTTAGATTTTAGATTCTTCAAAGTAGCCACCCTTTGCCTTGATGACAGCTTTGCACATTTTCCGCATTGACTGACCTTCACGTCTTAAATTAATGATGGACTGTAATTTCTCTTTGCTTATTTGAGCTGTTCTTGCCATAATATGGACTTGTTCTTTTACCAAATAGGGCTATCTTCTGTATACCACCCCTACCATGTCACAACACAACTGATTGGCTCAAACGCATTAAGAAGGAAAGAAATTACACAAATTAACTTTAAACAAGGCACACCTGTTAATTCAAATGCATTCCAGGTGACTACCTCATGAAGCTGGTTGAGATAAACTTTTGGCTGGTACTGTATACTGCAAATAGAACATGCTAAACTTCACACAATATGCCCTGTGCTGAAATACACAAGCAATATTGAGTGTGTGTGTGTGTGTGAACTGAACAACACATCCATACAGTTAAATGGCCTCTTCAACCCCAACGGCATCTTAACAATCTAAATGAGAGAATACCAACCATAGAGATCCTATTAAATGACTAATTCCTAATTCTGATGCCACCCTGGCCCTGTGTGTGTGTGTGTGTGTGTGTGT
>NC_143027.1:85867500-85882500 GCF_057628025.1 Oncorhynchus mykiss
TGGCAGTTCAAGTCATAGATAGAATCTATGTTATGGGGCTGTGTGGCTTGGCAGTTAAAATCATAGATAGATTCTATGTTATAAGGCTGTGTGGCTTGGCAGTTAAAATCATAGATAGATTCTATGTTATAAGGCTGTGTGGCTTGGCAGTTAAAATCATAGATAGATTCTATGTTATAAGGCTGTGTGGCTTGGCAGTTCAAGTCATAGATAGAATCTATGTTATGGGGCTGTGTGGCTTGGCAGTTAAAATCATAGATAGATTCTATGTTATGGGGCTATTTATGTTTATATTATTTAACCTTTATTTAACTAGGCAAGTCAGTTAAGAACAAATTATTATCTACAATGACGGCCTACTTGTAAAGCCCCCCCCCCCCCCGGCCAAACCCTCTCCTAACCCGGACGACGCTGGGCCAAACCCTCCCCTAACCCGGACGACGCTGGGCCAATTGTGCACCGCTCTATGGGACTCCCGATCACGGCCGGTTGTTCTACAGCCCGGGATCGAACCCCTTAGAACGCTACGCCACTCGGGAGAACCAATGTAGCTATGTGACTCGGCAGCTCAAATCATACACAGATTCTACATTTTAGGGATTTATGTGGCTTGGAAGCTTGGCCTCTCCGTGTTGGCAGTTGACATGGCAACACTGCCCCCTAGAGGACTCTGGGAAAATGAGTCTTTGTGGGATTTGATCTTGCTCGTGCATTGCTCCAAATGTAAACAGAGCGGTAGGGATTACTGAACACCTCTATTCTGCAGTATGTCAGCCCTTCACAATAACAGCACTGGATTTGTATTCTAGATATTGCTGGATGTGCGTTGTTGCGTACTGTGAAAACATTTGAAGTGGATGCACGTGTGTGTTTGTGTACGTTAGGGATTAGCTGCAATATGTTGCATCAGGTGGGTCATCTACCAAATGCCCTTCCCTTTGATCCCACCTGGCCGACAGCAGAACTCATCCTGACCTGCACTCATCTACCATCAGAGAGGTAGAGGGATGGGGGGGATGTCTAGAAGGAAGGCAGGAGATAGAAACAGAGAGAGGGGGCTGTGAACCAGAAATGGTCAGTTCAGGTGGGGTCTGTTTGACCTGTCGCCATGGGAACGCTGGAGTTAGAGATGAGGGGGAGGAGGATCCATCTGCCCTCCTAATGGGGGGTACATACAGACATTGCTACATAAAGCTATGAAGGTTGTACAGATTGACTGCATTGTTAGAGCATGGCACATGTCATGTAACATGTAGAAAGAACATGATGTACAGACAGGTAACTGCCAAACATATCATATAGAACTACTTCATCTGCAACATCTGGTAGGTAGTGGGCTTCTGATGGGAACTTGCAGGGTTGAGTCACGCTGATCTTTTCAGGCTGCCTGTAACAGTTTTCCTCCTCTGCTGAGGAGGAGTAGGAAGGATCGGACCAATATGCAGCGTGGTGAGTGTTTTGTGGTTTTATTAAAATGCACTGAACACTAAAATACAACGTAAACAAAAAAAGAACAACCGAAACAGTTCCGTCTGGTAACTAATACAAAGACAGAAAACAACTACCCACAAACCATAGTGGGAAAACAGGCTGCCTAAGTATGGTTCTCAATCAGACACAACGATTGACAGCTGCCGCTGATTGGGAACCATACCAGGCCAAACACATAGAACTATAACACATAGAACAAAAACATAGAATGCCCACCCCAACTCACGCCCTGACCAAACTAAAATAGAGACATAAAAAAGGAAGTAAGGTCAGGACGTGACACTGCCACTGTCCCAACCTCTGGAGTGTGGCTTTAATGCTTCCTTTTAAAGGAATCCCCTTGTTATGTAGAGACACGTTGACACAGAGGGTTATTTGACCCTGTATTCTTCTGTACAGTTATAGGTCATTTTCTCTGAGGACTAACAATGGAGGTCAAAACAATATCACACACACTAATAGAGACAACATACACAGACTCACACAGAGCATGACTTCTGTTGTTAGTATATGGAACTGGTTGTCTGACACACACACACACACACACACACACACACACACACACACACACACACACACACACACACACACAAGAAAAACAAAAAATGGCAAAATGGAGGGTTAATTGGGACATCCAGTAGATTGGTAGTGGGCCTGAGGGCCTTGTTTGGCTGTGTGCTCTGTCTGTCTCTAGTCTCCTCACTGAGGTCGTTTAGAAGTGCTTGTTTAGGGTTGAGTGATTAACAGGGATGTCCAGGGGCAGTACTCATCGGTAGGTTCCTGGAGAGACAGACAGGGTGGACCTGCTCCACAGACAGGGGTGTACACTGGATGCTCCAAGGGATCTATATTCAACATGGTTCAGGAGACTCCAGTGTGGTCAGATCTATATTCAGCATGGTTCAGGAGACCACAGTGTGGTCAGATCTATATTCAGCATGGTTCAGGAGACCACAGTGTGGTCAGATCTATATTCAACATGGTTCAGGAGACCACAGTGTGGTCAGATCTATATTCAGCATGGTTCAGGAGACCACAGTGTGGTCAGATCTATATTCAGCATGGTTCAGGAGACCACAGTGTGGTCAGATCTATATTCAGCATGGTTCAGGAGACCACAGTGTGGTCAGATCTATATTCAGCATGGTTCAGGATACTCCAGTGGGGTTAAGAGGACAGTGGTTAGAAATAGTAACTTTGTGTATCTTATTCCTTCAGTATGGCTGCTGGGTGTTTTAGGTGGTTGTGTATATCTTATTCCTTCAGTATGGCTGCTGGGTGTTTTAGGTGGTTGTGTATCTTATTCCTTCAGTATGGCTGCTGGGTGTTTTAGGTGGTTGTGTATATCGTATTCCTTCAGTATGGCTGCTGGGTGTTTTAGGTGGTTGTGTATATCTTATTCCTTCAGTATGGCTGCTGGGTGTTTTAGGTGGTTGTGTATATCTTATTTCTTCAGTATGGCTGCTGGGTGTTTTAGGTGGTTGTGTATCTTATTCCTTCAGTATGGCTGCTGGGTGTTTTAGGTGGTTGTGTATATCTTATTCCTTCAGTATGGCTGCTGGGTGTTTTAGGTGGTTGTGTATATCTTATTCCTTCAGTATGGCTGTTGGGTGTTTTAGGTGGTTGTGTATATCTTATTTCTTCAGTATGGCTGTTGGGTGTTTTAGGTGGTTGTGTATATCTTATTCCTTCAGTATGGCTGTTGGGTGTTTTAGGTGGTTGTGTATATCGTATTCCTTCAGTATGGCTGCTGGGTGTTTTAGGTGGTTGTGTATATCGTATTCCTTCAGTATGGCTGCTGGGTGTTTTAGGTGGTTGTGTATCTTATTTCTTCAGTATGGCTGCTGGGTGTTTTAGGTGGTTGTGTATATCTTATTCCTTCAGTATGGTTGCTGGGTGTTTTAGGTGGTTGTGTATATCGTATTCCTTCAGTATGGCTGCTGGGTGTTTTAGGTGGTTGTGTATCTTATTCCTTCAGTATGGCTGCTGGGTGTTTTAGGTGGTTGTGTATATCTTATTCCTTCAGTATGGCTGCTGGGTGTTTTAGGTGGTTGTGTATATCTTATTCCTTCAGTATGGCTGATGGGTGTTTTAGGTGGTTGTATATTGTAACGGTTTTCCGTATGTGAAGGAGAGTCGGACCAAAATGCAGCGTGTCTATTGCAATCCATGTTTAATGAAGTAACACACTAAACACAAACACTATCAAAACAATAAACTTAACGAAAACCGAAACAGCCTATACTTGTGTAACCTAACACAGAACACTGACATCAGGACACTAAGGACAATCACCCACGACAAACTCAAAGAATATGGCTGCCTAAATATGGTTCCCAATCAGAGACAACGATAAACACCTGCCTCTGATTGAGAACCACTTCAGACAGCCATAGACTTAGCTAGAACACCCCACTAGCTACAATCCCCATACATACACACCACATACAAAAACCCATGCCACACCCTGGCCTGACCAAATAAATAAAGATAAACACAAAATACTTTGACCAGGGTGTGACAGAACCCCCCCCCTAAGGTGCGGACTCCCGAACGCACCTCAAAACAATAGGGAGGGTCCGGGTGGGCGTCTGTCCATGGTGGCGGCTCCGGCGCGGGACGTGGACCCCACTCAATCAATGTCTTAGTCCCTTCTCCTCGCGTCCCTGGATAGTCCACCCTCGCCGCCGACCATGGCCTAGTAGTCCTCACCCAGAACCCCACTGGACTGAGGAGCAGATCGGGACTGAGGGGCAGCTCGGGACTGAGGCAGCTCGGAACTGAGGGGAAGCTCAGGAGTGAGAGGAAGCTCAGGAGTGAGAGGAAGCTCAGGAGTGAGAGGAAGCTCAGGCAGGTTGATGAATCTACCAGATCCTGGCTGGCTGGTGGTTTCGGCAGATCCTGGCTGACTGGCAGATCCTGGCTGACTGGCAGATCCTGGTCGACTGGCAGATCTGGAAGAGTCTGGTCGACTGGCAGATCTGGAAGAGTCTGGTCGACTGGCAGATCTGGAAGAGTCTGGTCGACTGGCAGATCTGGAAGAGTCTGGTCGACTGGCAGCTCTGGAAGAGTCTGGTCGACTGGCAGCTCTGGAAGAGTCTGGTCGACTGGCAGCTCTGGAAGAGTCTGGTCGACTGGCAGCTCTGGCTGCTCCATGCTGACTGGCTGCTCCATGCTGACTGACAGCTCTGGCTGCTCCATGCAGACTGGCAGCTCTGGCTGCTCCATGCTGACTGGCTGCTCCATGCTGACTGGCAGCTCCATGCTGACTGGCAGCTCCATGCTGACTGGCAGCTCTGGCTGCTCCATGCTGACTGGCTGCTCCATGCTGACTGGCTGCTCTGGCTGCTCCATGCTGACTGGCTGCTCTGGCTGCTCCATGCTGACTGGCTGCTCCATGCTGACTGGCTGCTCCATGCTGACTGGCGGCCCTGGCTGCTCCATGCTGACTGGCGGCCCTGGCTGCTCCATGCTGACTGGCGGCCCTGGCTGCTCCATGCTGACTGGCGGCCCTGGCTGCTCCATGCTGACTGGCGGCCCTGGCTGCTCCATGCTGACTGGCAGCTCTGGCGGCTCCTTGCAGACTGGCAGCTCTGGCGGCTCCTTGCAGACTGGCAGCTCTGGCGGCGCCTTGCAGACTGGCAGCTCTGGCGGCATCCTGCAGACAGGCAGCTCTGGCGGCTCCTTGCAGACAGGCAGCTCTGGCAGCTCCTTGCAGACTGGCAGCTCCTTGCAGACTGGCAGCTCCTTGCAGACTGGCAGCTCCTTGCAGACTGGCAGCTCCTTGCAGACTGGCAGCTCTATGCTAACTGGCAGCTCTATGCTAACTGGCAGCTCTATGCTAACTGGCAGCTCTATGCTAACTGGCAGCTCTATGCTAACTGGCAGTTCTGAACAGGCGGGAGACTCCGACAGCGCTGGAGAGGAGGAGGGCTCCGACAGCGCTGGACAGGCGAGGCGCACTGTAGGCCTGATGCGTGGTGCTGGCACTGGTGGTACTGGGCCGAGGACACGCACAGGAAGCCTGGTGCGGGGAGCTGCTACCGGAGGGCTGGGGTGTGGAGGTGGCACAGGATGGGTTAGACCGTGAAGGCGTACTGGAGATCTTGAGAGCGGTGCTGGCACAGGACGTGCAAGGCTAGGGAGGTGCACAGGAGGCCTGGTACGTGAGACTGGCACCATCTTCACCAGCCGACTAACACGCACCTCAGGACGAGTATGGAGCGCTGACCCAGGTGCCATCAAATCCCCGACACGCTCCGTCGGGCGAATTCCATGTTTAAAACACCAACACAGCAACTCCCTCATTTCTCTCTCCTCCAATTTCCCCATTAACTCCTTCACAGTCTCTGTTTCGTTCACCTCCAACACCGGCTCTGGTTCTGGTCTCCTCCTTGGCTCCTCACGATAAACAGGGAGAGTTGGCTCAGGTCTGGCTCCTGACTCTGCCACACTCTCCCTGAGCCCCCCCCCAAGAAATTTTTGGGGCTGACTATGGGGCCTCCGTCCGCGCCGCCTTGCTTGCTTCGCAAACTCCATTCTCCTATATCCTTCCGCGCACTGCTCCATCGAATCCCAGGCGGGCTCCGGCACTCTCCCTGGGTCGACCGCCCACCTGTCTATCTCCTCCCAAGAAGTATAGTCCATACTGTACTCCACTTTGGGCTGTTCTTGCCTGTTGACACGCTGCTTGGTCCCTTTGTGGTGGGTGATTCTGTAACGGTTTTCCGTATGTGAAGGAGAGTCGGACCAAAATGCAGCGTGTCTATTGCAATCCATGTTTAATGAAGTAACACACTAAACACAAACACTATCAAAACAATAAACTTAACGAAAACCGAAACAGCCTATACTTGTGTAACCTAACACAGAACACTGACATCAGGACACTAAGGACAATCACCCACGACAAACTCAAAGAATATGGCTGCCTAAATATGGTTCCCAATCAGAGACAACGATAAACACCTGCCTCTGATTGAGAACCACTTCAGACAGCCATAGACTTAGCTAGAACACCCCACTAGCTACAATCCCCATACATACACACCACATACAAAAACCCATGCCACACCCTGGCCTGACCAAATAAATAAAGATAAACACAAAATACTTTGACCAGGGTGTGACATATATCTTATTCCTTCAGTATGGCTGCTGGGTGTTTTAGGTGGTTGTGTATATCTTATTCCTTCAGTATGGCTGTTGGGTGTTTTAGGTGGTTGTGTATATTTATTCCTTCAGTATGGCTGATGGGTGTTTTAGGTGGTTGTGTATATCTTATTCCTTCAGTATGGCTGCTGGGTGTTTTAGGTGGTTGTGTATATGTTATTTCTTCAGTATGGCTGCTGGGTGTTTTAGGTGGTTGTGTATATCTTATTCCTTCAGTATGGCTGTTGGGTGTTTTAGGTGGTTGTGTATATCTTATTCCTTCAGTATGGCTGCTGGGTGTTTTAGGTGGTTGTGTATATCTTATTCCTTCAGTATGGCTGTTGGGTGTTTTAGGTGGTTGTGTGTATCTTATTCCTTCAGTATGGCTGTTGGGTGTTTTAGGTGGTTGTGTATATCTTATTCCTTCAGTATGGCTGCTGGGTGTTTTAGGTGGTTGTGTATATCTTATTCCTTCAGTATGGCTGCTGGGTGTTTTAGGTGGTTGTGTATATCTTATTCCTTCAGTATGGCTGCTGGGTGTTTTAGGTGGTTGTGTATATTGTATTCCTTCAGTATGGCTGCTGGGTGTTTTAGGTGGTTGTGTATATCTTATTCCTTCAGTATGGCTGCTGGGTGTTTTAGGTGGTTGTGTATATCTTATTCCTTCAGTATGGCTGCTGGGTGTTTTAGGTGGTTGTGTATATCTTATTCCTTCAGTATGGCTGCTGGGTGTTTTAGGTGGTTGTGTATATCTTATTCCTTCAGTATGGCTGCTGGGTGTTTTAGGTGGTTGTGTATATTGTATTCCTTCAGTATGGCTGCTGGGTGTTTTAGGTGGTTGTGTATATCTTATTCCTTCAGTATGGCTGCTGGGTGTTTTAGGTGGTTGTGTATATTGTATTTCTTCAGTATGGCTGCTGGGTGTTTTAGGTGGTTGTGTATATCTTATTCCTTCAGTATGGCTGCTGGGTGTTTTAGGTGGTTGTGTATCTTATTTCTTCAGTATGGCTGCTGGGTGTTTTAGGTGGTTGTGTATATCGTATTCCTTCAGTATGGCTGCTGGATGTCTGGAGGCTGTCTCTCACTCACCAGCTCAGTCTCCCCTAACCCTGGACGATAACATGTTAGTGTGTCCACAGCATGCTGGAAGACACACACAGATACGCGTGCTCACACACACACAGCACACCATGTAAAACGCAACAGCACACACACCAGTTTAGAGTCTCTCCACCAGCGTCATTGGGTGTAACAAATCCTTCTGTTGGTTGCTCCTGACGTCCCAATTCAGCAAACACCCGTTTAAAGTCCTGTTGACAGTGGGCAGGAAGTGAGAAGAGATAGAGGATATGACATGAGAGGAGATCACTTCCTTCTGTTCCCTGTCACTCCTAGTTATCCAAGACTTACCCAACATGCACCTGGGGGAATCATGTCTGTCCACCCGAGTCCTGTCTCTGTCTCTCAATTTCTTGTTCATCCGTACTCTCTCCATCTCGTTCTCTCTCTCCTTTTCTCTCACTCTTTCTCTTAAACACACACACATGCAAACGGAAGTCTTTGTCTCCATCTGTCTTTTGTCTCTCTCTTTGTGTGTGTGTGTGTGTGTGTGTATGTGAGCATACGTACAGTATGTCTGTTTGTTTAAAGTACATGCATGTGTGTGAGAGCAGATGTTTGCTGGAGGCTCTCTTGCATAGCTGTCCCTGATATCTAAATACAGTATAAAATGTGGGGCAAACCTCCAACCACAAATAACTTTGCATGGAGACGTATTCAATAATATTCAACACATACATCTTGAATAACTAATACCGTTACTTTCATTCCAATTCAATCAAATTATACTGTCTCCGTTTCGGCCGCGCTATTCATTTGATATCAATTTATATAATTTTCATTACTTCATTTATTCAAGGAGAACAAAAGGTTTGTTAAACAGTGTGAACCTCTTGATAACGTCTCGGCCAATAGGCTTCCTGAATCCATCTGACATGAATAGCTCATAGACACACCGCTATCGTAATTCACGTTATTTATACATTTTTACATCAAAGGAGGAAGATAACGAAGCGTGCATACCCCAATGAGCAGAGAACATATTTTGTCAAACCCTTTAATAGTAATGTAATGAACCGTACTCTTTAGATGACAATTAATGCCAGGAAGACCTAGTCTCATATTGTTCATTTGTTCAGGGCTAATTTCACCTTCCCTATGTTTTCCTTCGTCCAGATATATCCATGTTCATGTTCTGTGATGTAAAGGAGCTCTGTGTCATTAGTTAGTTGACTAGGTCTCACCGGGACAAAGGCTGCAGGAACAAAACAGCTGTTCACTACCTATCTGACCCGAGCTATGTAAAAATGACCCACCATTCTTAATGAGTGTGTTTAGGACAAACTAGACAGAATGAAACACTGGACTTTCAGCATTTTAATGAAATGCTTTGGTAGTAATGAGGAGTCTTTCGCTGAACATCAACATGGTGTAAGTCATTGATAACATTGAACCTGATGGACCATGGACCAAACAGACAGAGGTCATGCTTTTTATTGTTGGGTTCCTAGATGCTGAATGATCATATTTACATGTTTGACTTTTGCATGAAATTGATAACCTCTATGTATGCTACTGCTAACATTGGTCTAATAAACAGTATAACAGTACTGGAACAGTAACAGGTCTAATGTACAGTATAACAGTAACAGGTCTAATATACAGTATAACAGTAACAGGTCTAATGTACAGTATAACAGTACTGGAACAGTAACAGGTCTAATGTACAGTATAACAGTACTGGAACAGTAACAGGTCTAATGTACAGTATAACAGTAACAGGTCTAATGTACAGTATAACAGTACTGGAACAGTAACAGGTCTAATGTACAGTATAACAGTACTGGAACAGTAACAGGTCTAATGTACAGTATAACAGTAACAGGTCTAATGTACAGTATAACAGTAACATGTCTAATGTACAGTATAACAGTACTGGAACAGTAACAGGTCTAATGTACAGTATAACAGTAACAGGTCTAATATACAGTATAACAGTAACAGGTCTAATGTACAGTATAACAGTAACATGTCTAATGTACAGTATAACAGTACTGGAACAGTAACAGGTCTAATATACAGTATAACAGTAACAGGTCTAATATACAGTATAACAGTAACAGGTCTAATGTACAGTATAACAGTAACAGGTCTAATGTACAGTATAACAGTAACATGTCTAATGTACAGTATAACAGTACTGGAACAGTAACAGGTCTAATGTACAGTATAACAGTAACAGGTCTAATATACAGTATAACAGTAACAGGTCTAATGTACAGTATAACAGTAACAGGTTTAATGTACAGTATAACAGTAACAGGTCTAATGTACAGTATAACAGTACTGGAACAGTAACATGTCTAATGTACAGTATAACAGTACTGGAACAGTAACAGGTCTAATATACAATATAACAGTACTGGAACAGTAACAGGTCTAATGTACAGTATAACAGTACTGGAACAGTAACAGGTCTAATGTACAGTATAACAGTAACAGGTCTAATGTACAGTATAACAGTAACATGTCTAATGTACAGTATAACAGTACTGGAACAGTAACAGGTCTAATGTACAGTATAACAGTAACAGGTCTAATATACAGTATAACAGTAACAGGTCTAATGTACAGTATAACAGTAACAGGTTTAATGTACAGTATAACAGTAACAGGTCTAATGTACAGTATAACAGTACTGGAACAGTAACATGTCTAATGTACAGTATAACAGTACTGGAACAGTAACATGTCTAATGTACAGTATAACAGTACTGGAACAGTAACAGGTCTAATGTACAGTATAACAGTAACAGGTCTAATATACAGTATAACAGTAACAGGTCTAATATACAGTATAACAGTAACAGGTCTAATGTACAGTATAACAGTAACAGGTCTAATATACAGTATAACAGTAACAGGTCTAATATACAGTATAACAGTAACAGGTCTAATATACAGTATAACAGTAACAGGTCTAATGTACAGTATAACAGTAACAGGTCTAATGTACAGTATAACAGTAACAGGTCTAATATACAGTATAACAGTAACAGGTCTAATATACAGTATAACAGTACTGGAACAGTAACATGTCTAATGTACAGTATAACAGTACTGGAACAGTAACAGGTCTAATGTACAGTATAACAGTAACAGGTCTAATGTACATTATAACAGTAACATGTCTAATGTACAGTATAACAGTAACAGGTTTAATGTACAGTATAACCGTAACAGGTCTAATGTACAGTATAACAGTACTGTAACGGTAACAGGTCTAATGTACAGTATAACAGTACTGTAACGGTCACAGGTCTAATGTACAGTATAACAGTAACAGGTCTAATATACAGTATAACAGTAACAGGTCTAATGTACAGTATAACAGTAACATGTCTAATGTACAGTATAACAGTAACAGGTCTAATATACAGTATAACAGTGCAGGAACAGTAACAGGTCTAATGTACAGTATAACAGTAACAGGTCTAATGTACAGTATAACAGTACTGGAACAGTAACAGGTCTAATGTACAGTATAACAGTAACATGTCTAATGTACAGTATAACAGTAACAGGTCTAATGTACAGTATAACGGTACTGGAACAGTAACAGGTCTAATGTACAGTATAACAGTAACATGTCTAATGTACAGTATAACAGTACTGGAACAGTAACAGGTCTAATGTACAGTATAACAGTAACATGTCTAATGTACAGTATAACAGTACAGGAACAGTAACATGTCTAATGTACAGTATAACAGTAACAGGTCTAATATACAGTATAACAGTAACAGGTCTAATGTACAGTATAACAGTAACATGTCTAATGTACAGTATAACAGTAACAGGTCTAATATACAGTATAACAGTGCAGGAACAGTAACAGGTCTAATGTACAGTATAACAGTAACAGGTCTAATGTACAGTATAACAGTACTGGAACAGTAACAGGTCTAATGTACAGTATAACAGTAACATGTCTAATGTACAGTATAACAGTAACAGGTCTAATATACAGTATAACAGTGCAGGAACAGTAACAGGTCTAATGTACAGTATAACAGTAACAGGTCTAATGTACAGTATAACAGTACTGGAACAGTAACAGGTCTAATGTACAGTATAACAGTAACATGTCTAATGTACAGTATAACAGTACAGGAACAGTAACAGGTCTAATGTACAGTATAACAGTAACATGTCTAATGTACAGTATAACAGTAACAGGTTTAATGTACAGTATAACCGTAACAGGTCTAATGTACAGTATAACAGTACTGTAACGGTAACAGGTCTAATGTACAGTATAACCGTAACAGGTCTAATATACAGTATAACAGTGCAGGAACAGTAACAGGTCTAATGTACAGTATAACAGTAACATGTCTAATGTACAGTATAACAGTAACAGGTCTAATGTACAGTATAACAGTAACAGGTCTAATGTACAGTATAACAGTAACAGGTCTAATATACAGTATAACAGTAACAGGTCTAATGTACAGTATAACAGTAACATGTCTAATGTACAGTATAACAGTAACAGGTCTAATATACAGTATAACAGTGCAGGAACAGTAACAGGTCTAATGTACAGTATAACAGTAACAGGTCTAATGTACAGTATAACAGTACTGGAACAGTAACAGGTCTAATGTACAGTATAACAGTAACATGTCTAATGTACAGTATAACAGTAACAGGTCTAATGTACAGTATAACGGTACTGGAACAGTAACAGGTCTAATGTACAGTATAACAGTAACATGTCTAATGTACAGTATAACAGTACTGGAACAGTAACAGGTCTAATGTACAGTATAACAGTAACATGTCTAATGTACAGTATAACAGTACAGGAACAGTAACATGTCTAATGTACAGTATAACAGTAACAGGTCTAATATACAGTATAACAGTAACAGGTCTAATGTACAGTATAACAGTAACATGTCTAATGTACAGTATAACAGTAACAGGTCTAATATACAGTATAACAGTGCAGGAACAGTAACAGGTCTAATGTACAGTATAACAGTAACAGGTCTAATGTACAGTATAACAGTACTGGAACAGTAACAGGTCTAATGTACAGTATAACAGTAACATGTCTAATGTACAGTATAACAGTAACAGGTCTAATATACAGTATAACAGTGCAGGAACAGTAACAGGTCTAATGTACAGTATAACAGTAACAGGTCTAATGTACAGTATAACAGTACTGGAACAGTAACAGGTCTAATGTACAGTATAACAGTAACATGTCTAATGTACAGTATAACAGTAACAGGTCTAATGTACAGTATAACAGTAACAGGTCTAATGTACAGTATAACAGTACAGGAACAGTATCAGGTTTACTGTACAGTATAACAGTACAGGAACAGTAACACAGAGTACCAATAGGCCTATTTGTTATCAAAGATATTTTGAAAAGGAAGGTAATCAAATCAAATAGCTATAATACATCTCCAAGAAGACAGTAAAACTTCTATTCCTGTCTGATTCAGAGCAACTCTTTGTCTGTCACTACGAATATCTCTCTCTCTGCAAAGATTGAAGTTTATTTATAAAGCCCTTCTTACATCAGCTGATACCTCAAAGTGCTGGTCAGAAACCCAGCCTTAAACCCCAAACAGTAAGCAATGCAGGTGTAGAAGCACGGTGGCTAGGAAAAACTCCCTAGAAAGGCCAGAAAGGCCAGAACCTAGGAAGAAACCAAGAGAGGAACCAGGCTATGAGGGGTGGCCAGTCCTTTTCTGGCTGTGCCGGGTGGAGATTATAACAGAACATGGCCAAGATGTTCAAATATTCATAGATGACCAACAGGGTCAAATAGTAATAATCACAGTGGTTGTCGAGGGTGCAGCAGGTCAGCACCTCAGAAGTAAATGTCAGTTGGCTTTTCGTAGCCGATCACACTCAGAGTATCTCTACCACTCCTGCTGTCTCTAGAGAGTTGAAAACAGCAGGTCTGGGACAGGTAGCATGTCCGGTGAACAGGTCAGGGTTCCATAGCCGCAGGAGAACAGTTGAAACTGGAGCAGCAGCACGGCCAGGTGGACTGGGGACAGCAAGGAGTCATCCGGCCAGGAAGTCCTGAGGCATGGTCCCGAGAGAGAGAGAGAGAGAGAGAGAGAGAGAGAGCATACTTAAATTCACACTGGACAAGACAGGAGAAATACTCCAGATATAACAGACTGATCCTGCCCCCGAGCATAAATACTGGAGGCTGAGTCGGGAGACACTATGGCCCCATCCGACGATACCCCCGGACAGGGTCAAACAGGCAGGATATAACCCCACCCACTTTGCCAAAGCACAGCCCCCACACCACTAGAGGGATATCTTAGACCACCAACTTACCATCCTGAGTATATCCCACAAAGATCTCCGCCACGGCACAACCCAAGGGGGGGCGCCAACCCAGACAGGAAGATCACATCAGTGACTCAACCCACTCAAGTGACGCACCCCTCCTTGGGACGGAAAGAACAAATTCTTATTTACAATGATGGCCTACTTGTACAGCCCCCCTGGCCAAACCCTCCCCTAACCTGGACAACGCTGGGCCAATTGTGTGCCGCCCTATGGGATTCCTGATCACGGCCGGTTGTGAAACAGCCCGGGATCGAACCCCGGTCTGTGACGCCTCTTACACTGCAATGCAGTGTCTTAGACCGCTGCGCTACTCTGGAGGCCCCCCGAGTGTTCTTCATGTACTGTATAATATCCATCCCCAAAGCCTCATCACAAGTCTGGCTGTATAGTATCCATCCCCGAAGCCTTATCACAAGTCTGGCTGTATAATATCCATCCCCAAAGCCTTATCACATGTCTGGCTTTGATGAGCACACATCACCTCAGACAGCCATCAGGGGATCCTACAGCTATCTCAACTGTTTCCTCCTCTCCTTCATCCTCTTCTCTCCCTCTTTCCCTCCTCGTTCCACCTGTCCTTCTATCCTCTTGTCTCTGTGTCTCCAGTCTATCCTACATCCCCCTCACCGGGATCAGTGGGGCGTCACGCGCCTGCCTTTGATGTCTCACTGAGTTAAGCTTAGTTTGAAGTCTGATTAGTAATGTGTAAACGCCCTCATAAGCCCTCTCACACTGCTTAGAGAGAGAGAGAGAGAGAAAGAGAGAGAGAGAGAGAGAGAGAAGGAGGGGAGAGCGAGAAGGAGGGGAGAGAGAGAGAATAAGAGGGAGAGAGAGAAGAGGGGGAGAGAAGGAGAGAGAGAGAGAATAAGAGGGAGAGAGAGCGAGAATAAGAGGGAGAGAAGG
>NC_143027.1:85885000-85900000 GCF_057628025.1 Oncorhynchus mykiss
ATATATTGTAGTTCTTGATGATATTAGAGTTCTTGGAGATATTGATGATATTGTAGATAGAAAGGGATGTGTGATGTTGGATTGCAGACACACAGACACATATACAAATAGACACAGACACACAGACACATATACAAACAGACACAGACACAGACACACAGACACATATACAAACAGACACACACGGGTGTATCTCGGTGTCTCTGATGCATTCCACGAGGACAACATGATAACTGTGACTGACTGAGGAGGACAGACCCTGGACAGAGAGGACCAGATAGACTGAGACTTTCAGACATACGATCGGGGACTCCGAAGGTAGGAGGAGAGATTGAGAGACGGAGAGACGGAGAGAGAAAGAGAGGCGGAGAGAGAGACGGAGAGAGAGAGATGGAGAGAGAAAGATAGACGGAGAGAGAGACGGAGACAGAGAGAGAGAGACGGAGAGAGAGAGAGATAGAGAGAGGGAGCTTCCCACAGCCCTGCCCTCAGTGTAGTCTTACACTATGTAACATTATTGTAATGTACAGGTCAGTACTGCAGGGTGACTGTTGCTTCCCTGAATGAGACACTCACAGTCAGATGGATTCAAGGAGGAGTGAAGGGTCCTTTTGTTGAGTTTTGTGCAGGGATGCTAAGATTATGGTTGGATGGCCATGGAGGTTTGCTGGGGCGAACACACACACACACACACACACACACACACACACACACACACACACACACACACACACACACACACACACACACACACACACACACGGAAACCACAGACACACACACACAGATACCACACACACACAGAGGAATACTAAGGTCTAGAGGGAGGTCTAGACAGAGAGGAGAGATAGCTACTGGGCTGTTATATCATGTATGACCATCCCTCTCACCTCCCACTGTTTTTAAATATTTTTTTTTTGTCACTGTTACTTCTCAATAATAATCAATTTTTGAGGTCTCAAGCCTCCATTGGTCTGAATGGGTCTGAATGGCTCTGCAGGGCTGTACTGAACTAGCTGAGCATCAGCGTTAGCTTGTCAGTTACAATGATAGCTGAGTTTACCCTGAACAGTTTGTGTCACAGGAGGCTGTTAATGACCGGAAAGGAGTGAATGGAATGGCATCAAACACCTGGAAACCTGGAAACCATGTGTTCCCCCCCGGAACAACAAACCAGGTGCATCTTGGGAAGTGGAGGGCACTGATTGAGCCTTTCCTCTGAGGATCAACTGAATCAATCCAGAGTCAGAGATCGATGTGACACCATCATGGCTACTTAATAAGGAGAAGAGAGAGAGGGGAGGAGAGGTTAACTGTGGTAGCGTTATATTTCAATTTGTCCAGGCCTCTGATGTCAGGACCCCAGTTTCACCTTAATCAATACTGCATCAGTAACTAGACCTGTCAGTAACTAGACCTGTCAGTAACTAGGCATGTCAGTCAGTAACTAGACCTGTCAGTAACTAGACCTGTAAGTAACTAGGCCTGTCAGTCAGTAGACCTGTCAGTAACTAGACCTGTCAGTAACTAGGCCTGTCAGTCAGTATACCTGTCAGTCAGTAGGCTTGTCAGTCAGTAGGCCTGTCAGTAACTAGGCCTGTCAGTCAGTAGACCTGTCAGTCAGTAGACATGTCAGTAACTAGGCCTGTCAGTAACTAGACCTGTCAGTCAGTAGGCCTGTCAGTCAGTAGGGCTGTCAGTAAATAGGCCTGTCAGTCAGTAGGTCTGTCAGTAAATAAGCCTGTCAGTCAGTAGGCCTGTCAGTCAGTAGGGCTGTCAGTCAGTAGGCCTGTCAGTCAGTAGGGCTGACAGTAAATAGGCCTGTCAGTCAGTAGGGCTGTCAGTCAGTAGGTCTGTCAGTTAGTAGGTCTGTCAGTCAGTAGGCCTGTCAGTAACTAGGCCTGTCAGTCAGTAGACCTGTCAGTAACTAGGCCTGTCAGTCAGTAGACCTGTCAGTCAGTAGACCTGTCAGTAACTAGGCCTGTCAGTCAGTAGGCCTGTCAGTCAGTAGGCCTGTCAGTAACTAGGCCTGTCAGTCAGTATACCTGTCAGTCAGTAGGCTTGTCAGTCAGTAGGTCTGTCAGTAACTAGGCCTGTCAGTCAGTAGACCTGTCAGTCAGTAGACATGTCAGTAACTAGGCCTGTCAGTAACTAGACCTGTCAGTCAGTAGGCCTGTCAGTCAGTAGGGCTGTCAGTAAATAGGCCTGTCAGTCAGTAGGTCTGTCAGTAAATAGGCCTGTCAGTCAGTAGGCCTGTCAGTCAGTAGGGCTGTCAGTCAGTAGGCCTGTCAGTCAGTAGGGCTGACAGTAAATAGGCCTGTCAGTCAGTAGGTCTGTCAGTCAGTAGGTCTGTCAGTCAGTAGGTCTGTCAGTCAGTAGGCCTGTCAGTCAGTAGGTCTGTCAGTAAATAGGTCTGTCAGTCAGTAGGTCTGTCAGTCAGTAGGCCTGTCAGTCAGTAGGTCTGTCAGTAAATAGGCCTGTCAGTCAGTAGGTCTGTCAGCCAGTAGGTCTGTCAGTCAGTAGGTCTGTCAGTCAGTAGGCCTGTCAGTCAGTAGGGCTGTCAGTCAGTAGGCCTGTCAGTCAGTAGGGCTGACAGTAAATAGGCCTGTCAGTCAGTAGGTCTGTCAGTCAGTAGGTCTGTCAGTCAGTAGACCTGTCAGTCAGTAGGTCTGTCAGTAAATAGGTATGTCAGTCAGTAGGTCTGTCAGTAAATAGGTCTGTCAGTCAGTAGGTCTGTCAGTCAGTAGGCCTGTCAGTCAGTAGGTCTGTCAGTAAATAGGTCTGTCAGTCAGTAGGTCTGTCAGTCAGTAGGTCTGTCAGTAAATAGGCCTGTCAGTCAGTAGGTCTGTCAGTCAGTAGGTCTGTCAGTCAGTAGGTCTGTCAGTCAGTAGACCTGTCAGTCAGTAGGTCTGTCAGTCAGTAGGTCTGTCAGTCAGTAGGTCTGTCAGTAAATAGGCCTGTCAGTCAGTAGGCCTGTCAGTCAGTAGGTCTGTCAGTCAGTAGGTCTGTCAGTCAGTAGACCTGTCAGTCAGTAGGTTTGTCAGTCAGTAGGCCTGTCAGTCAGTAGGTCTGTCAGTAAATAGGTCTGTCAGTCAGCAGGTCTGTCAGTAAATAGGTCTGTCAGTCAGTAGGTCTGTCAGTCAGTAGGTCTGTCAGTAAATAGGTCTGTCAGTCAGTAGGTCTGTCAGTAAATAGGTCTGTCAGTCAGTAGGCCTGTCAGTCAGTAGGTCTGTCAGTCAGTAGGTCTGTCAGTCAGTAGGTCTGTCAGTAAATAGGCCTGTCAGTCAGTAGGCCTGTCAGTCAGTAGGTCTGTCAGTCAGTAGGTCTGTCAGTCAGTAGGCCTGTCAGTCAGTAGACCTGTCAGTCAGTAGGCCTGTCAGTCAGTAGGTCTGTCAGTCAGTAGGTCTGTCAGTCAGTAGACCTGTCAGTCAGTAGACATGTCAGTCAGTAGGCCTGTCAGTCAGTAGGCCTGTCAGTCAGTAGGTCTGTCAGTCAGTAGGTCTGTCAGTCAGTAGGTCTGTCAGTAAATAGGCCTGTCAGTCAGTAGGTCTGTCAGTCAGTAGGTCTGTCAGTCAGTAGACCTGTCAGTCAGTAGGGCTGTCAGTCAGTAGGCCTGTCAGTAACCTGGAGTTCTTTCTATTCTTTCTTTCTATTTATAGTTCTCTTCGGTTTCCTTCAGGTATTCCTTCTGTCTGCCTCCTCTATCTCTCTATATATGTCTCTATCTCTCTATATATGTCTCTATCTCTCTACATATGCCTCTATCTCTCTAGATATGCCTCTATCTTTCTAGATATGCCTCTATCTCTCTAGATATGCCTCTTTCTGTCTGCCCCCTCTATCTCTCTAGATATGTCTCTTTCTCTCTATATGTCTCTTTCTCTCTAGATATGTCTCTATCTCTCTATATATGTCTCTATCTCTCTACATATGCCTCTATCTCTCTAGATATGTCTCTATCTCTCTAGATATGTCTCTCTCTCTCTAGATATGCCTCTATCTCTCTAGATATGCCCCTTTCTCCCATACCCCCTTTCTCTCCTGAGCCCCCTATCCCCGTCTCTCTCTCTCTCTCTCTCTCTCTCTCTCTCTCTCTCACACACACACACACACACACACACACACACACACACACACACACACACACACACACACACACACACACACACACACACACACACACACACACACAAACTCCTCTCTTTCCCTGCTGTTTAATTATGGCCATTTTCCAGCCTGGTCGGAGTGTGAGCTGATGTAGCGAGGCTCACGGCCCCCCACTGTTCCTGATGAGGCATGATGGGAAATTACCCATAGCCCTCTGTTGTCAGCTTGTAGCTCACTGTTTGATGGTAATCATCTGTAGAGTCCCTACTCACAGACAGACACACACACACAACGTACGCACACATACACACACACAGACACACACGCACACACACACACACACACACACACACACACACACACACACACACACACACACACACACACACACACACACACACACACACACACACACAGAGAGAGAGAGAGAGAAACACACACCTCAGAGTGTGTAATTTAATTGGGTTAAATTGCTATGGTAACCACAGCTGTTAGGGCCATGCCTTGCTGGGTGGGTCAGTTGGGTCATTGGCTCCACGTAACAATAACACCACCATCGCCGTTGGAAACAACAGCCCATCATTTACCAGGACTGAGTTCCATAGTGTCTGTCTGTCTCTTTCCCATGACTTCAGAGCCCAGCAGATCCAGGACTCACCTTAACCCCTGGTGACAATCCCACTGTAGTACAAGATGGCTGTGTTCTCCACTCCTGGAGTTGACCGCCTTGGAAGGCCACCATTAGTGTTGTTGTGTCCAACCCCCTGTGGTTTATTAACTGAAATTCATGGTGTGCTGCACATGGGAACACTACTGCTGGGTGAGGGAGGGTGTCAGGGAGTGTGCTGTGTTAACGCCGTGGCAACGCTGTCACCAACAAGTGGAGCCTCAGTGGAGACCTGCAGAGAGACCTGCAGAGAGGGCATGCTGAGGTACTGTTGTGGTCAGTGGGGGAGCTGGAGTGTTGTGGTCCTGTTGGATCAACTTCAACAACCAGGAGAAATGTAATGTCCTTGTTTCTAAATGGAGAGGAATAAGGGACCCAGTAAATATCACAGTAGTTCACTGTTTTGCTGGATTTGGGGTTTTGTTTTAGCCTTCATCAAGGTTGGGGTGAAGTCACTCAAATCAGGAAGTGTTTTGAAATAAATAGCTTCTCCTCTTTAGTGCGTTGTTGTCCTCAGGGCACCATTGTAAGTGAGACACTGGTCTCATTGGGTTTTCCTGAATAAATACACATTTTGGAAATTGATGTCTTTTTTTCAATTATTGACTTGGAATTTCAGTTTACTCCCTGAATTTACTTCAGTTTACTCCCTGAATTGACTTGAATTTACTACCTGAATTCAGTTTACTCCCTGAATTGACTTCAGTTTACTCCCTGAATTGACTTGAATTTACTACATGAATTCAGTTTACTCCATGAATTGACTACAGTTTACTCCCTGAATTGACTTCAGTTTACTCCCTGAATTGACTTGAATTTACTACCTGAATTCAGTTTACTCCCTGAATTGACTTCAGTTTACTCCCTGAATTGACTTGAATTTACTACCTGAATTCAGTTTATTCCCTGAATTGACTTCAGTTTACTCCCTGAATTGACTTCAGTTTACTCCCTGAATTGACTTGAATTTACTACCTGAATTCAGTTTACTCCCTGAATTGACTTCAGTTTACTCCCTGAATTGACTTCAGTTTACTCCCTGAATTGACTTCAGTTTACTCCCTGAATTGACTTCAGTTTACTCCCTGAATTGACTTCAGTTTACTACCTGAATTGACTTCAGTTTACTCCCTGAATTGACTTCAGTTTACTCCCTGAATTGACTTCAGTTTACTCCCTGAATTGACTTCAGTTTACTCCCTGAATTGACTTCAGTTTACTCCCTGAATTGACTTCAGTTTACTACCTGAATTGACTTCAGTTTACTCCCTGAATTGACTTCAGTTTACTCCCTGAATTGACTTCAGTTTACTACCTGAATTGACTTCAGTTTACTACCTGAATTGACTTCAGTTTACTACCTGAATTGACTTCAGCTTACTCCCTGAATTGACTTCAGTTTACTACCTGAATTGACTTCAGTTTACTACCTGAATTGACTTCAGCTTACTCCCTGAATTGACTTCAGTTTACTCCCTGGTCTTCATCAGGATAGGGTCTGTTTTCTCTGCCTGCCTGGGTAGGCTTATACTGTCAACCCTTTACAAAATGAATGATTTATTGGTTTAGTCCTTATATATTGTAAATATTATATTATGTAAAAAAATGAGGGGTTCTCATTAGCGTAGTGAAGCCTCCCAATTGATGCTAATACTAAAACAAAAAGTGGAGACCTCATGATCCCATCCTGTATCAGTATCACATTAAGACCACAGTGATTACAGTTGTACCCACAGGGCTGTAGCTGCCTGTCCCTGTGCTGTAACCATGTAGAAGGAACTGTGCTCAATAGATAATGGTCAGCACCACTGACACCACTGTGCCGTCGGCTGAATGTGGGCAGAACGGCAGGGCCCAACTAAACTGGTGTGACTGAGGACGCTCTTAGAGAGGGGAGGGAGAGAGTTGGATGAATCACACACACACACACACAAACACACACACACACACACACACACACACACACACACACACACACACACACAGTCCCTGGGACCCAGAGGAGCTGGCAGTAAATAAAACCACGGTCCTAATTAGCTCCGGGCCCGGGGGTGAAGCCACAGAGAGAAAGTGTGTCAGACCCTCTATACTGGCCACTACAGTCTCTCTATGGAGACTAACACTGCTATATTACCATTGCTCTATACTGGTCACTACAGTCTCTCTATGGAGACTAACACTGCTATATTACCATTGCTCTATACTGGCCACTACAGTCTCTCTATGGAGACTAACACTGCTATATTACTATTGCTCTATACAGGCCACTACAGTCTCTCTATGGAGACTAACACTGCTATATTACCATTGCTCTATACTGGTCACTACAGTCTCTCTATGGAGACTAACACTGCTATATTACTATTGCTCTATACAGGCCACTACAGTCTCTCTATGGAGACTAACACTGCTATATTACCATTGCTCTATACTGGCCACTACAGTCTCTCTATGGAGACTAACACTGCTATATTACCATTGCTCTATACAGGTCACTACAGTCTCTCTATGGAGACTAACACTGCTATATTACTATTGCTCTATACAGGTCACTACAGTCTCTCTATGGAGACTAACACTGCTATATTACTATTGCTCTATACAGGCCACTACAGTCTCTCTATGGAGACTAACACTGTTGCATTACTATTGCTCTATACAGGCCACTACAGTCTCTCTATGGATACTAACACTGCTATATTACCATTGCTCTATACTGGCCACTACAGTCTCTCTATGGATACTAACACTGCTATATTACTATTGCTCTATACTGGCCACTACAGTCTCTCTATGGATACTAACACTGCTATATTACTATTGCTCTATACTGGCCACTACAGTCTCTCTATGGATACTAACACTGCTATATTACTATTGCTCTATACAGGTCACTACAGTCTCTCTATGGAGACTAACACTGCTATATTACCATTGCTCTATACTGGTCACTACAGTCTCTCTATGGATACTAACACTGCTATATTACTATTGCTCTATACTGGCCACTACAGTCTCTCTATGGATACTAACACTGCTATATTACTATTGCTTTATACTGATCATCTGACTATCTAAGGGCCTCATTTGGAACGTTAACTGTTTTTAGGTTATTAGTACAGATAGTACAATATTAATAACATAGTAGTCCTTTTGTCTGTGACATTTCCTCACTGATCATTGGAGAAAACGTTAGCCAGTTGATTCATTGTGGATGAACCTTTGAATCGTCTAAAACTTCTTATGCGATTGTTAAACATTTATAATATGATGAATATATTAAACCGTATTCCAGACACAGAATTACAGCAAAAATGGATTGCTATTAATGTGTTCTAATGTCTATTTAATTGGAAATAAATTAATTGAAATAAATGAAAGCTTAAAAAATGAATTAATTGACTTGAACATTTTAAAGCATAATTAAATGAACCCGTTTTAAGGGAGTTATTCCCTCATTGGTCAAGCGCTGTGTATTCTTGTCCTTGTCATTTGTCATAACCTACACGGACCTATGATCCATGTAATTAACAACAGAACTGCTGCTAAGCTTCTCCGTGTCTTATTTACTTCATGATACTGTATTGGTCCTTGTATTTCCTCTTAGTAAATTAATTTATTCCAAACAGGGTTTCTAACTGCATCCATTATCCCAGGAGTTATTCTCCTCACTATGTTGATACATGCCAGTTCAGTTTTACATCATGTAAACCGCTAAAGTGTATTTGTGGGGCATTTAACTAAATAGATGTGAAATTAAACAGATATTCCTGTGCTTGAGGTTTGTGTCTGTAGCTGGTCCACAGCTCTACCAGCAACAGTACGCTAGTGCCCCCTGCTGGTGAAACACAATGACAAGCAGATGGAAACATCAATTGTCTCTTGACATGCTATACGGTACAGTACATCGCTTTAACATGATGTTTCTCTATCAGTCAAGGCTAACGTAAAGATCTAAAAATAAAATCAAAATGTATTGGTCAAATACACATAGCAGATGTGGGTCGGCAGTGCACTACATTGCTGCCTGCCGTAAGATGAGGGACAGTGTCTGACAGACCAGCCAACCTCCACATGTCCTCTATGTTATTGTTATTGATATTGATAGATGAGGGACAGTGTCTGACAGACCAGCCAACCTCCACATGTCCTCTATGTTATTGATATTGTTAGATGAGGGACAGTGTCTGACAGACCAGCCAACCTGTACATGTCCTCTATGTTATGGTTATTGATATTGTTAGATGAGGGACAGTGTCTGACAGACCAGCCAACCTCCACATGTCCTCTATGTTATTGTTATTGATATTGTTAGATGAGGGACAGTGTCTAACAGACCAGCCAACCTCCACATGTCCTCTATGTTATTGTTATTGATATTATTAGATGAGGGACAGTGTCTGACAGACCAGCCAAACTGCACATGTCCTCTATGTTATTGTTATTGATATTGTTAGATGAGGGACAGTGTCTGACAGACCAACCAACCTCCACATGTCCTCTATGTTATTGTTATTGATATTGTTAGATGAGGGACAGTGTCTGACAGACCAGCCAACCTCCACATGTCCTCTATGTTATTGTTATTGATATTATTAGATGAGGGACAGTGTCTGACAGACCAGCCAACCTCCACATGTCCTCTATGTTATTGTTATTGATATTGTTAGATGAGGGACAGTGTCTGACAGACCAGCCAACCTGTACATGTCCTCTATGTTATTGTTATTGATATTATTAGATGAGGGACAGTGTCTAACAGACCAGCCAACCTCCACATGTCCTCTATGTTATTGATATTATTAGATGAGGGACAGTGTCTAACAGACCAGCCAACCTCCACATGTCCTCTATGTTATTGATATTGTTAGATGAGGGACAGTGTCTGACAGACCAGCCAACCTCCACATGTCCTCTATGTTATTGTTATTGATATTGTTAGATGAGGGACAGTGTCTGACAGACCAGCCAACCTCCACATGTCCTCTATGTTATTGTTAGTGATATTGATAGATGAGGGACAGTGTCTGACAGACCAGCCAACCTCCACATGTCCTCTATGTTATTGTTATTGATATTGTTAGATGAGGGACAGTGTCTGACAGACCAGCCAACCTGTACATGTCCTCTATGTTATTGTTATTGATATTGTTAGATGAGGGACAGTGTCTGACAGACCAGCCAACCTGTACATGTCCTCTATGTTATTGTTATTGATATTATTAGATGAGGGACAGTGTCTGACAGACCAGCCAACCTCCACATGTCCTCTATGTTATTGTTATTGATATTATTAGATGAGGGACAGTGTCTGACAGACCAGCCAACCTCCACATGTCCTCTATGTTATTGTTATTGATATTGTTAGATGAGGGACAGTGTCTGACAGACCAGCCAACCTCCACATGTCCTCTATGTTATTGTTATTGTTAGATGAGGGACAGTGTCTGACAGACCAACCAACCTCCACATGTCCTCTATGTTATGGTTATTGATATTGTTAGATGAGGGACAGTGTCTGACAGACCAGCCAACCTGTACATGTCCTCTATGTTATTGATATTGTTAGATGAGGGACAGTGTCTGACAGACCAGCCAACCTGTACATGTCCTCTATGTTATTGTTATTGATATTGTTAGATGAGGGACAGTGTCTGACAGACCAGCCAACCTCCACATGTCCTCTATGTTATTGTTATTGATATTGTTAGATGAGGGACAGTGTCTGACAGACCAGCCAACCTCCACATGTCCTCTATGTTATTGTTATTGATATTGTTAGATGAGGGACAGTGTCTGACAGACCAGCCAACCTCCACATGTCCTCTATGTTATTGTTATTGATATTATTAGATGAGGGACAGTGTCTGACAGACCAGCCAACCTCCACATGTCCTCTATGTTATTGTTATTGATATTATTAGATGAGGGACAGTGTCTGACAGACCAGCCAACCTCCACATGTCCTCTATGTTATTGTTATTGATATTGTTAGATGAGGGACAGTGTCTGACAGACCAGCCAACCTGTACATGTCCTCTATGTTATTGTTATTGATATTGTTAGATGAGGGACAGTGTCTGACAGACCAGCCAACCTGTACATGTCCTCTATGTTATTGTTATTGATATTGTTAGATGAGGGACAGTGTCTGACAGACCAGCCAACCTGTACATGTCCTCTATGTTATTGTTATTGATATTGTTAGATGAGGGACAGTGTCTGACAGACCAGCCAACCTCCACATGTCCTCTATGTTATTGATATTATTAGATGAGGGACAGTGTCTAACAGACCAGCCAACCTCCACATGTCCTCTATGTTATTGTTAGTGATATTGATAGATGAGGGACAGTGTCTGACAGACCAGCCAACCTCCACATGTCCTCTATGTTATTGTTATTGATATTGTTAGATGAGGGACAGTGTCTGACAGACCAGCCAACCTCCACATGTCCTCTATGTTATTGTTATTGATATTGTTAGATGAGGGACAGTGTCTGACAGACCAGCCAACCTGTACATGTCCTCTATGTTATTGTTATTGATATTGTTAGATGAGGGACAGTGTCTGACAGACCAGCCAACCTGTACATGTCCTCTATGTTATTGTTATTGATATTGTTAGATGAGGGACAGTGTCTGACAGACCAACCAACCTCCACATGTCCTCTATGTTATTGATATTATTAGATGAGGGACAGTGTCTGACAGACCAGCCAACCTCCACATGTCCTCTATGTTATTGTTATTGATATTGTTAGATGAGGGACAGTGTCTGACAGACCAGCCAACCTCCACATGTCCTCTATGTTATTGTTATTGATATTGTTAGATGAGGGACAGTGTCTGACAGACCAGCCAACCTCCACATGTCCTCTATGTTATTGTTATTGATATTGTTAGATGAGGGACAGTGTCTAACAGACCAGCCAACCTCCACATGTCCTCTATGTTATTGTTATTGATATTGTTAGATGAGGGACAGTGTCTGACAGACCAGCCAAACTGCACATGTCCTCTATGTTATTGTTATTGATATTGTTAGATGAGGGACAGTGTCTAACAGACCAGCCAACCTCCACATGTCCTCTATGTTATTGTTATTGATATTGTTAGATGAGGGACAGTGTCTGACAGACCAGCCAACCTGTACATGTCCTCTATGTTATTGATATTGATAGATGAGGGACAGTGTCTGACAGACCAGCCAACCTGCACATGTCCTCTATGTTATTGTTATTGATATTGTTCAACGTCTGGTTATTTTGACCCTTAATTATTGGACGATTCGAATGTTTATCCACAATGAATCAACTGACTAACGTTTTCTCCAATAATCAGTGAGGAAATGTCACAAACAAAAGGACTACTATGTTATTATTATTGTACTATCTGTACTAATAACCTAAAATATCATCTACTGTATCTTTATGTAATACATGTATCACTAGCCACTTTAAACTATGCCACTTTGTTTACATACTCATCTCATATGTATATACTGTACTCTATATCATCTACTGCATCTTTATGTAATACATGTATCACTAGCCACTTTAAACAATGCCACTTTGTTAACATACCCTACATTACTCATCTCATATGTATATACTGTACTCGATACCATCTACTGCCTCTTGCCTATGCCGTGTACATATTCTTTATCCCTTTACAATTGTGTGTATAAGGTAGTAGTTTTGGAATTGTTAGGTTAGATTACTCGTTGGTTATTACTGCATTGTCGGAACTAGAAGCACAAGCGTTTCGCTACACTCGCATTAACATCTGCTAACCATGTGTATGTGACCATTAACATCTGCTAACCATGTGTATGTGACCATTAACATCTGCTAACCATGTGTATGTGACCATTAACATCTGCTAACCATGTGTATGTGACCATTAACATCTGCTAACCATGTGTATGTGACCATTAACATCTGCTAACCATGTGTATGTGACCAATACATTTGATTTGATTTGTTACTGTTGTCCCGTTGACAATATTGATTATTACAATTTTTATTATGTTCATATTGTAAATCTCCAAAGTAAGCTTTGGCAATATGTACATTGTTACGTTTTGCCAATAAAGCACATTTAATTGAATTGAGAGACCATGAGAGAGAGAGAGAGAGAAAGAGAGAGAGAGGGGTAGAGAGAGAGAGAGAGAGAGGGGTAGAGAGAGAGAGAGAGAGAGAGAGAGAGAGAGAGAGAGAGAGAGAGGGGTAGAGAGGGGTAGAGAGAGAGAGAGAGAGAGAGAGAGAGAGAGAGAGAGAGAGAGAGAGAGAGAGAGAGAGAGAGAGAGAGAGAGAGAGAGAGAGAGAGAGAGAGAGAGGGGTAGAGAGAGAGAGAGAGAGAGAGAGAGAGAGGGGGGGTAGAGAGAGAGAGAGAGAGAGAGAGAGAGAGAGGTAGAGAGAGAGAGAGAGAGAGAGAGAGGGGGGGGGGGTAGAGAGAGAGAGAGAGAGAGAGAGAGAGGTGGTGAGGAGGGGGTGTAAAAAAGAACCCTGGATTTACACCTCGTCGCACTCCAAATCTCTATAAATCCCTGGGTCAGGGGGATGGAGGGATGACGAGAGGGAGGGAAGGAGAGAAGGGGGTTGTAAGTAGGTAAGTCCTGTGGTGTTACAAAGGGCCAAGAGAAAAGGATCAGGGGGTTAAACCCATCTGGTACTGGACAAAGATCCAGATCAAAAGAGACTGTGGAGCTCAGTGGAGCTCAGTGGGGCTCAGTGGGACTCATTGGGACTCGACGTGGCTCCATGCTCCGCAGTAAGAGGCGACTAGAAGCTAAAAAGGAGGGAGAAGAGTATAGAAAAAGAGAGAGGGACAAAGACTGAGCCATTGGGAATTCCATTTTCTCTCCAACACATGTTTCCTCTCCTCTCCCCAGTCTTTGTCAATGCAGCTTAAAACAACAATAAGGGTAGCTGGGAGTATATCTATCATGAGCAGCATGGAGTGGAGTTGAGTGTTGGCTGAAACAGATTCACAATAGGATGTGTGGGGACAGATACAGTACGAGATCAGTCAAGCAGACAACGCACGTTATGAACAGCGCCTGGCAGTGTCCCTCCAGTCGTTAACTAACTTCTGAGTGGACTGTATCAGTCACTACTGTAAGTCTAGGGCTAATTAACAGGATTAATTATGCTTCCTTGGCACCCAATCTATTGCTCTCTCTTTTTGCCTGGAGAGTATTTAACCAAGACTGTGGTGTTATCTCTCTCTCTCTCTCTCTCTCTCTCTCTCTCTCTCCCCCTCTCCCTCTCCCCCCCCTCTCTCTCTCTCTCCTACTCTCTCTCTCTCTCTCTCTCTCTTTCTCACACTCTCTCTCTCTTTCTCGCGCTCTCTCGCTCTATCTGTCTCTCTCTCTCTTTTTCTCTCTCTCTCTCTCCCCTTCTCTCTCTCTCTATCTCCCCCCCCCCCCCCGATCCACTAGAGGAAGTTTGTCATGTTTGGCTGAATTGGACTTCCCGGGATGCGAGTGGATATGGAGGCAGACAGGAAGAGAGAGGCTGAATTCGTCCAGGGGGGAAGGATGTGTAGTGGGACAGTAAATGCAGTGTGATCTCCAAGAAGGCTTCTAGAACCTTCTCCTAATGTGCTCTGAAAAACTTGTGAGCGCGGAGGAATGCAACATGTTTCGAATTAAACCGCTTGAGAGCTTTTTACTGACATTGAAAAGACCAATCTGATGCTCTCATTGGCAATTTGTCTCATTTGACCTAAAGAGAAAACAGATGACTGGGAAGGCAGTATTATAATATTTGATGTAAATGAAACTGATTGTGATGAGGAATATAAACGTTATTGTGGATGTTTTGATGAAGCCTGGGCATTTGTCACCAGTAGATCTACATGCCACTGGGCCTGGTTTGAATAACAGAATGCTTGCAATTGAACTGAATAATACAAAGCATTATGAATTCACACTTTCCAAATAAATCTCCCACAATCTGCCTGAACTTCCCATTTCCAATCAGAACCATCCCTAAGAGTTCAGATTGTGTTTTACGAGGTTAGTAGACCACGATTAGCGCACCATGGCCAAGAGAACATTAGCATGCATGTTGCCCTGACAGATTATTCCCGCTACATACTCTACATTAGCATTAGCAGACTGTACGATTGGCCGACCCCCTGCCTGCACAATCAACAGAGAGCGTGAATAAAAGATCACTCATTAGCAGGTCAGGTGTGAACTGTGAAAATGGGCTCTC
>NC_143027.1:85905000-85915000 GCF_057628025.1 Oncorhynchus mykiss
GGGGTCACCATGGACCATGGGGTGGGGGGTTACCATGGACCCTGGGGTAGGGGGTCACCATGGACCCTGGGGTGGGGGGTCACCATAGACCCTGGGGTGGGGGGTCACCATGGAACCTGGGGTGGGGGGTCAGCATGGACCCTTGGGTGGGGGGGTCACCATAGACCCTGGGGTGGGGGGTCACCATGGACCCTGGGGTGCGGGGTTACCATGGACCCTGGAATGGGAGGTCACCATGGACCCTGGGGTGGGGGAGTCACCATGGACCCTGGGGTGGGGGGGTCACCATGGACCCTGGGGTGGGTCACCATGGACCATGGGGTGGGAGGTCACCATGGACCCTGGGGTGGGGGGTCAGCATGGACCCTGGGGTGGGAGGTTACCATGGAACCTGGGGTGGGTGTTCACCATGGACCCTGGGGTGGGGGGGGTGGGGTGGGGGGGGGGTGCAAATCCTGGGACTGAGAGTGTTTGGTGATGGAAAAGCGGTAATGGGGGTTGAGAGTGTGTGCATGAGTTTGTGCGGTGGTTAAGGGTGGGGTGTATGTGAGTAAGTAAGTTGTGTTTGTGTGTTTGTGTGTGTGTGCTTGCTGACTTACGTTTGTGCTTCCGTGCATGTGCGTGCTTGAATACAGTAAGTGTGTATATGGGAATGGGAGGTCAGGGGGAGGGGAGGGGGGAGGGGGGAGAACCCAGCTGACGAGGTCGCTCTCTGGGACACTGGCAGGCCAAACATCCCCCAGGCTGGCCTCTGAGCTCCACCTCTGACAGCCCTGATAGTTATTGCTCAATGACATTCCATGCTTTCCTTCAGCTTCCTGTAAGATTGATTTCTCAGATAGGTTTGAAATATCTCCAGAACCCTGGAGCAGGGTGACTGGCACCGTGGCATTGACAGAAAACAGAAGGAGAGAGAAAGAGAGAGAACGAGAGAGAGAGAAAGAGAGAAAAGAGAGAAAGAGAGAGAGAGAGAAAGAGAGAGAAAAAGAGGAAGGGGAGACAGATGAAGAGATGGAGAGAGATAGAGATAGAGATAGAGATAGAGATAGAGATAGAGATAGAGGGAAAGAGAGGAGGGGGTAGTGAAGATGAGAGAGGATAGAAAGGGGACAAACATTATACATATTAAACATGGAGAATAGATGGCAGAATGAATATCATGTCAATTACAATTCCCCAAATACACTATAGTCAAAAGAGCAAAGACATTTCCTGAGAGAAAAATTGACTTCAACTGGCGTGACTTCTGATTTATATTTTTGAATTGAATCAAAAGCATCACGTTTGAAGTTGTTTCTAAAAGAGCTATTGAAACCAATCAGAACCAATTTGAGCACAGGCCTATACATAAACAACTGATATGATGCTTGCATGACCATTATCTTTCAGCCTTTTACGGTACACTGTGCTAGCCCTCTCCGAGTGACTTCTAGAATTGGCCTCCTGATAGAGTGTTGCTCTTCTCCTCTGAAGCTCAGCGTTCCCCTGTGCATATTACTCTGCGTTATGTTTCACTATCACTGAGCATTTGAACACATCAACTGTTTGTTATTTAGAGGGAAGGGGGCGCATCGCACATTCACATGCCCTCCTTTTTAAACTCTTTAATGCAATTTAACAATGCCACGTATTCTCTTCACGTTTCATTGGGGTCTCCTACGTGTGAAATCGCCGGGGCTCGCCTTGCCCTGGCGCCACGGCACGGTCGGCACGGCGACGCTAGGGCCACATCGTAGAGCGGCAGATGTGGGAGGGAGAGCAAAATTAATTGCTTCACATTGTTCAGTGGGTGTGTGGGCACCTTCAGCGAATTAACCGCAGTCGGAGCTCTCCGACTGTCCGCCTCATGGAGATTAGGTGCGAAGCGTCTCACTCGCAGCTGAAACCAATCGCAGACATTGCATCCAATTAGCTTATCTAGACCCCAATCCGCATGCTTAACTTAGCGTTTGGCGGCGCGTAAAAGGGGGAAATATTTTTATTACAATATACTGTAAATAGGCATCTCTGTTTTTTATGTTATTTCCCTGACAGATAATGCCTTACTCTGTTAACAGTGTTATGTTATTTCCCTGACAGATAATGCCTTACTCTGTTAACAGTGTTCTGTTATTTCCCTGACAGATAATGCCTTACTCTGTTAACAGTGTTCTGTTATTTCCCTGACAGATAATGCCTTACTCTGTTAACAGTGTTCTGTTATTTCCCTGACAGATAATGCCTTACTCTGTTAACAGTGTTCTGTTATTTCCCTGACAGATAATGCCTTACTCTGTTAACAGTGTTCTGTTATTTCCCTGACAGATAATGCCTTACTCTGTTAACAGTGTTATGTTATTTCCCTGACAGATAATGCCTTACTCTGTTAACAGTGTTATGTTATTTCCCTGACAGATAATGCCTTACTCTGTTAATAGTGTTCTGTTATGTTCCCTGACAGATAATGCCTTACTCTGTTAACAGTGTTCTGTTATTTCCCTGACAGATAATGCCTTACTCTGTTAACAGTGTTCTGTTATTTCCCTGACAGATAATGCCTTACTCTGTTAACAGTGTTATGTTATTTCCCTGACAGATAATGCCTTACTCTGTTAACAGTGTTCTGTTATTTCCCTGACAGATAATGCCTTACTCTGTTAACAGTGTTATGTTATTTCCCTGACAGATAATGCCTTACTCTGTTAACAGTGTTCTGTTATTTCCCTGACAGATAATGCCTTACTCTGTTAACAGTGTTATGTTATTTCCCTGACAGATAATGCCTTACTCTGTTAACAGTGTTCTGTTATTTCCCTGACAGATAATGCCTTACTCTGTTAATAGTGTTCTGTTATGTTCCCTGACAGATAATGCCTTACTCTGTTAACAGTGTTATGTTATTTCCCTGACAGATAATGCCTTACTCTGTTAACAGTGTTCTGTTATTTCACTGACAGATAATGTCTTACTCTGTTAACAGTGTTCTGTTATTTCCCTGACAGATAATGCCTTACTCTGTTAACAGTGTTAAGTTTTCCAAAAACGTTGTTTCAGAAGAAAAAAAAATCAACCGCTGGATGTTGCCTTTAAATTCTCAACCATCTGGTAGAGTTTTGATAATGGATTTGAAAGTGGATATGCTAAAAACATTCACTTGAACTTGATTGGTCAACTCTTCCAGCCATCCTGCAGCAATTTGCATAATTTGCATAATTTGGGGTTGCTGCAGTTCAGTGTTGTGGCACTCTAACTTTGCCCACTCAGAGGGATGTAAGAAAACTCTGAATCAGAGACATGATAAAACTCAGGAATTCAGTTGGTGAGGGATTAATATTGCACCATTACTTTTAGTAGAGAACTTGAAGAGTAGGAATATGAAAATAAATAGTTAGAATCTAAAAAGACTAAACAAATAACAATATAACAATGTGATTGAATATGATTGAATTGTTGAAAACACTATATTAGGCAACATAAATTGGTTAATCCACATTTCATGACCCATGATGGGGTCAATGAATCAATATTCAGACTTGAGGTCGCACATTAAATAATGGCTTTAATAGTAATAAAAATGTATCTTTGTCATCTATTATTTCAGAATGTAGTCTGAACATGGAGGAAACATGATGGCAGAACCTGGATCATTTGACATTTAACAAAACCATTCTGAGGGACTTTGCAATATACACCACCTAACACCGCATTGATTTCAAGGTCATTTCATTTCCACGTTTGGACATACATAATTACCATACATTTGACATCATTCCTTATCTATCGATGCTTAACTACATACAAACGCCATCGAAGCAGACCTAAAGTAATGTTTGTAATATTCTTGAAGTGGGTAAAAATGCTATGCAAATTGTCATTCTAACATGGCATTGCTGGTATGACCTTTTGACTTCTCAACAGCCTGATAGAACTCTGTTATTTCCCAAATAAACATCAGTTGGAAAAATAAATATTGCCTGTTCTTATTTAAATAGTTAAATAGATTTTTAAGATGACTAATTGTTTCAACATATTTTTCAAGAAGAGACAGACGCGCCAATAAGAAACATAACAGTTTATTATAAGGGTCAGTGATAAACCATGTCGAAGGCATTTATAAAGAGTGTGTTCACCATCTATGAATCATTACTCCCACCTTTATCAGCCATTTACTAATCATTAGTCAAGTATTTTTGCAGTCCCTAATCTAAAGTGAGTGCTGTAAATAATGTCTAAATGTTTTGAATGACCCGTGTCATTTCATACAAACAGATGGACATGGCATTGGAAGACATTCCATCAGTACCTGGTAAAATAACTAGCACACAACACCGAAGATGTTTAAGAAAATATATATTCATGTCTGAATAACTAGCTTACTAATATTTAAAACGTGGAAGTAATGATTTATAAATGGTGAGCAAAATGTTTATAAATGCCTTATAAATGTTTTGTTGTGGACCGAAAGTGCAACTATTCAACGAATGTCTCTGTCCTAAATATTTTACACAGCACAATGTTTTGAAAAGACAATCACTTTCTTTCAACTGACATCGTCTCAATAACACATGTCAACGTCAACTACATCCTTTATCAGTCCGTCATCATCAAATATATCGTTGTCCAGCGTAGGAGTAATGCTGATAATGTTGTCATGGTCAAAATGTGTCCTCAGCCCTGGACTAGGACCATAGTAGACTTGGTAATGAGGTAAAACACTGAGGCGATGATCGTTAATGACAGTTGGATGACAGCATACGGCGCTGTCTTACCGTAACGACAGAGCAGAATATATACACACACACGTCAACTGAGATCCAGACTGAAGGCTGCTTCATTAACTGATCCCTATTTACTGATTCGATGACATCACAACGTCATTTAGCTTTAATAAGTGACATTGGCAACTAGTGGAGTTTGTAATTATAGTGTTTAAGCATCTTGTTTTACCCTGTGCAGTTTGTAATGATTCTAAACATTGCTCCATAGACTTCTACAGTATTCCTATGGAAGCCTGTAGATATGTCCTTCATGTTTCTCTATCTGACATCCTTCTGACAGCATCCTTTGTGTGACATGTAGAAGATGTGACAGGGCCTATTATCACCTCTGACCCTGCTGTAAACCATGTAGATAAATATATATATATATATATATTATGACCTCTGACCCTGCTGTAAACCATGTAGATATATATATATATATATATTATGACCTCTGACCCTGCTGTAAACCATGTATATATATATATATATATATATATATATATATATATATATATATATTATGACCTCTGACCCTGCTGTAAACCATGTAGATAAATATATATTATGACCTCTGACCCTGCTGTAAACCACGTAGATATATATATTATGACCTCTGACCCTGCTGTAAACCACGTAGATAAATATTATGACCTCTGACCCTGCTGTAAACCATGTAGATATATATATTATGACCTCTGACCCTGCTGTAAACCACGTAGATATATATATTATGACCTCTGACCCTGCTGTAAACCGTGTAGATAAATATTATGACCTCTGACCCTGCTGTAAACCATGTAGATATCCTTATGTGTATCTATGCTAGTGAGTTAGGAGGACAGCAGTAGCCTTGCTCCACTGTTCCAGACTAATTCCACTATAATAGCACACCTCACTCATCCACCTGCCCCCCCATCTGTTTTTCTTAGTGGGGGTGGTGTGGATATTGGACGGGGGGAGGGAAGAGGGAGAGGATCAGGGGGCTGGGGTGTTGATGGAGAGGTGGTGCCCCCCTACCCCAGCCCCCCGACCCCTGGGGCTATCCGCTGGAGCATGGCGACCGAGGTTGTCGCCCAGTGACCTGTGACAGGGGCCTTATGAAGTGTGAGTGGCTGTCACCCTAACCGCCTGTGACAGCACAGCTCCCGGCACAGCTGCCCCAGCCTGCTCCAGCCAGGGACCGAAAGACAGAGGGAGGGGGAGAGAGAGAGACTATGGAGGAAGTAGGAGAGGAGGCTATGGTGAGAAGAGAGGGGAGGCTATGGAGGAAGTAGGAGAGGAGGCTATGGAGGAAGTAGAAGAGGAGGCTATGGAGGAAGTAGGAGAGGAGGCTATGGAGGAAGTAGGAGAGGAGGCTATGGTGAGTAGAGAGGGGAGGCTATGGAGGAAGTAGGAGAGGAGGCTATGGAGGAAGTAGGAGAGGAGACTATGGAGGAAGTAGGAGAGGAGACTATGGAGGAAGTAGGAGATGAGACTATGGAGGAAGTAGGAGAGGAGGCTATGGTGAGTAGAGAGGGGATGCTATGGAGGAAGTAGGAGAACAGGCTATGGAGGAAGTAGGAGAGGAGGCTATGGAGGAAGTAGGAGAGGAGGCTATGGTGAGTAAAGAGGGGAGCACGGACAAGGGATGGGGGGGTGGAAGAGCGGAAAGAGGGGAGCAGAATGGAGGACTGTAAGAGTATATTGGACAGGAGTCTATTGGGGGTGCCATGCAGGAGAGAGGGGGTCAGGGGGAGTATATTGGGGATGCCATGCAGGAGAGAGGGGGTCAGGGGGAGTATATTGGGGATGCCATGCAGGAGAGAGGGGGTCAGGGGGAGTATATTGGGGGTGCCATGCAGGAGAGAGGGGGTCAGGGGGAGTATATTGGGGGTGCCATGCAGGAGAGAGGGGGTCAGGGGGAGAATATTGGGGGTGCCATGCAGGAGAGAGGGGGTCAGGGTGGAGTATATTGGGGATGCCATGCAGGAGAGAGGGGGTCATTGTGGAGTATATTGGGGGTGCCATGCAGGAGAGAGGGGGTCAGGGGGAGTATATTGGGGATGCCATGCAGGAGAGAGGGGGTCAGGGTGGAGTATATTGGGGGTGCCATGCAGGAGAGAGGGGGTCAGTGGGAGTATATTGGGGATGCCATGCAGGAGAGAGGGGGTCAGGGGGAGTATATTGGGGATGCCATACAGGAGAGAGGGGGTCAGGGGGAGTATATTGGAGGTGCCATGCAGGAGAGAGGGGGTCAGGGGGAGTATATTGGGGATGCCATGCAGGAGAGAGGGGGTCAGGGGGAGTATATTGGGGATGCCATGCAGGAGAGAGGGGGTCAGGGGGAGTATATTGGGGGTGCCATGCATGAGAGAGGGGGTCAGGGGGAGTATATTGGGGGTGCCATGCAGGAGAGAGGGGGTCAGGGGGATAATATTGGGGGTGCCATGCAGGAGAGAGGGGGTCAGGGTGGAGTATATTGGGGATGCCATGCAGGAGAGAGGGGGTCATTGTGGAGTATATTGGGGGTGCCATGCAGGAGAGAGGGGGTCAGGGGGGAGTATATTGGGGGTGCCATGCAGGAGAGAGGGGGTCAGGGTGGAGTATATTGGGGGTGCCATGCAGGAGAGAGATGGTCAGTGGGAGTATATTGGGGATGCCATGCAGGAGAGAGGGGGTCAGGGGGGAGTATATTGGGGATGCCATGCAGGAGAGAGGGGGTCAGGTGGAGTATATTGGGGGTGCCATGCAGGAGAGAGGGGGTCAGGGGGAGTATATTGGGGGTGCCATGCAGGAGAGAGGGGGTCAGGGGGATAATATTGGGGGTGCCATGCAGGAGAGAGGGGGTCAGGGTGGAGTATATTGGGGATGCCATGCAGGAGAGAGGGGGTCATTGTGGAGTATATTGGGGGTGCCATGCAGGAGAGAGGGGGTCAGGGGGGAGTATATTGGGGGTGCCATGCAGGAGAGAGGGGGTCAGGGTGGAGTATATTGGGGGTGCCATGCAGGAGAGAGATGGTCAGTGGGAGTATATTGGGGATGCCATGCAGGAGAGAGGGGGTCAGGGGGGAGTATATTGGGGATGCCATGCAGGAGAGAGGGGGTCAGGGGGAGTATATTGGGGATGCCATGCAGGAGAGAGGGGGTCAGGGGGGAGTATATTGGGGATACCATGCAGGAGAGAGGGGGTCAGAGAGAGCATATTGGGGATGCCATGCAGGAGAGAGGGGGTCAGGTGGAGTATATTGGGGGTGCCATGCAGGAGAGAGGGGGTCAGGGGGAGTATATTGGGGGTGCCATGCAGGAGAGAGGGGGTCAGGGGGAGAATATTGGGGATGCCATGCAGGAGAGGTCAAGGTGGAGCAATAGAAGAGGACAGGAGGGATAAAGGGACTATAGCTGTGGTGACCCCTCTATCCTCCACTGTGTTCCTATAGCTCTGGTGATCCCTCTATCCTCCACTATGTTCCTGTAGCTGTGGTGACCCCTATATCCTCCACTGTGTTCCTATAGCTGTGGTGACCCCTCTATCTTCCACTGTGTTCCTATAGCTGTGGTGACCACTCTATCCTCCAACGTGTTCCTGTAGCTGTGGTGACCCCTCTATCCTCCACTATGTTCCTGTAGCTCTGGTGATCCCTCTATCCTCCACTGTGTTCCTATAGCTGTGGTGACCCCTCTATCCTCCACTGTGTTCCTATAGCTGTGGTGACCCCTCTATCCTCCACTGTGTTCCTATAGCTGTGGTGACCCCTCTATCCTACACTGTGTTCCTATAGCTGTGGTGACTCCTCTATTCTCCACTATGTTCCTGTAGCTGTGGTGACCCCTCTATCCTCCACTGTGTTCCTGTAGCTGTGGTGACTCCTCTATCCTCCACTGTGTTCCTATAGCTGTGGTGACCCCTCTATCCTACACTGTGTTCCTATAGCTGTGGTGACCCCTCTATCCTCCACTATGTTCCTGTAGCTGTGGTGACCCCTCTATCCTCCACTGTGTTCCTATAGCTGTGGTGACCCCTCTATCCTCCACTGTGTTCCTATAGCTGTGGTGACCCCTCTATCCTCCACTGTGTTCCTATAACTGTGGTGACCCCTCTATCCTCCACTGTGTTCCTATAGCTGTGGTGACCCCTCTATCCTCCACTATGTTCCTATAACTGTGGTGCCCCCCCCTATCATCTACTGTGTTCCTATAACTGTGGTGACCCCTATATCCTACACTGTGTTCCTATAGCTGTGGTGACCCCTCTATCCTCCACTGTGTTCCTATAACTGTGGTGACCCCTCTATCCTCCACTGTGTTCCTATAACTGTGGTGACCCCTCTATCCTCCACTGTGTTCCTATAACTGTGGTGACCCCTCTATCCTCCACTGTGTTCCTATAACTGTGGTGACCCCTCTATCCTCCACTGTGTTCCTATAACTGTGGTGACTCCTCTATCCTCCACTGTGTTCCTATAACTGTGGTGACCCCTCTATCCTCCACTGTGTTCCTATAACTGTGGTGACCCCTCTATCATCCACTGTGTTCCTATAACTGTGGTGACCCCTCTATCCTACACTGTGTTCCTATAGCTGTGGTGACCCCTCTATCCTACACTGTGTTCCTATAGCTGTGGTGACTCCTCTATCCTCCACTATGTTCCTGTAGCTGTGGTGACCCCTCTATCCTCCACTGTGTTCCTGTAGCTGTGGTGACTCCTCTATCCTCCACTGTGTTCCTATAGCTGTGGTGACCCCTCTATCCTACACTGTGTTCCTATAGCTGTGGTGACCCCTCTATCCTCCACTATGTTCCTGTAGCTGTGGTGACCCCTCTATCCTCCACTGTGTTCCTATAGCTGTGGTGACCCCTCTATCCTCCACTGTGTTCCTATAGCTGTGGTGACCCCTCTATCCTCCACTGTGTTCCTATAACTGTGGTGACCCCTCTATCCTCCACTGTGTTCCTATAGCTGTGGTGACCCCTCTATCCTCCACTATGTTCCTATAACTGTGGTGCCCCCCCCTATCATCTACTGTGTTCCTATAACTGTGGTGACCCCTATATCCTACACTGTGTTCCTATAGCTGTGGTGACCCCTCTATCCTCCACTGTGTTCCTATAACTGTGGTGACCCCTCTATCCTCCACTGTGTTCCTATAACTGTGGTGACCCCTCTATCCTCCACTGTGTTCCTATAACTGTGGTGACCCCTCTATCCTCCACTGTGTTCCTATAACTGTGGTGACCCCTCTATCCTCCACTGTGTTCCTATAACTGTGGTGACTCCTCT